>NC_091165.1:819569-1029970 GCF_040958095.1 Procambarus clarkii | reverse complement strand
TTCGGTTTTTATTGCATATATCGACGTTTCAGCCAATTAGAGCGGTTTTACGTATACATCTTCCATCGTTAATATAAACGGAAAATCAAGAACATTATAGTTAATTCTAATGAAAACACATTGTTTTTTATCATTTGTATTGGAAACAACATTGTCATATGTCTTTTCTTGGATCTAAATAATACGAAACCTCGCTCTATGATTTGAAGGTAAAATCCTCAAATATGGTTATATAGTGACTTTTTTCACGTTTTTCATGTAGTTTGATATTACGTAAATATATTCATTTTTACCAATATTTCGATACTATTTCATGTAGTATCACGATATGTGATTTGGCCTTCAAATCTCAGAATTTCGCATAATATTGAATTTTAAGAAAGTTTTCTTGCATTTTGTTTCGTACGAAAAATCATCGAATATATATTTTGACGTTTATCATCTCCTTTTCCTTCATGTGATTTAAACAAAATATCATCGAACTAGGCAATATTTTGCCGTTCTCCACGTTTTTGTGAATTTTCCGTCCATGGGTATTAATTCATATATATATACGATAAAAATGATGCAAACACATAATTGATTAGATAATAACCTTAAATACTTCATTTTCAATCATCAATTTTTTTCTCGTTAAAATACTGAGTAAGATATTGAAAAGGGGAGAAGTTCGGTTTTTATTGCATATATCGACGTTTCAGCCGGATTAGAGCGGTTTTACGTGTACATCTTCCATCGTTAATATAAACGGAAAATCAAGAACATTATAGTTAATTCTAATGAAAACACATTGTTTTTTATCATTTGTATTGGAAACAACATTGTCATATGTCTTTTCTTGGATCTAAATAATACGAAACCTCGCTCTATGATTTGAAGGTAAAATCCTCAAATATGGTTATATAGTGACTTTTTTCACGTTTTTCATGTAGTTTGATATTACGTAAATATATTCATTTTTACCAATATTTCGATACTATTTCATGTAGTATCACGATATGTGATTTGGCCTTCAAATCTCAGAATTTCGCATAATATTGAATTTTAAGAAAGTTTTCTTGCATTTTGTTTCGTACGAAAAATCATCGAATATATATTTTGACTTTTATCATCTCCTTTTCCTTCATGTGATTTAAACAAAATATCATCGAATTAGGCAATATTATGCCGTTTTCCACGTTTTTGTGAATTTTCAGTCCATGGGTTTTAATTCATATATATACGATAAAAATGATGCAAACACATAATTGATTAGATAATAACCTTAAATACTTCATTTTCAATCATCTATTTGTTTCTAGTTAAAATACTGAGTAAGATATTGAAAAGGGGAGAAGTTCGGTTTTTATTGCATATATCGACGTTTCAGCCAATTAGAGCGGTTTTACGTATACATCTTCCATCGTTAATATAAACGGAAAATCAAGAACATTATAGTTAATTCTAATGAAAACACATTGTTTTTTATCATTTGTATTGGAAACAACATTGTCATATGTCTTTTCTTGGATCTAAATAATACGAAACCTCGCTCTATGATTTGAAGGTAAAATCCTCAAATATGGTTATATAGTGACTTTTTTCACGTTTTTCATGTAGTTTGATATTACGTAAATATATTCATTTTTACCAATATTTCGATACTATTTCATGTAGTATCACGATATGTGATTTGGCCTTCAAATCTCAGAATTTCGCATAATATTGAATTTTAAGAAAGTTTTCTTGCATTTTGTTTCGTACGAAAAATCATCGAATATATATTTTGACGTTTATCATCTCCTTTTCCTTCATGTGATTTAAACAAAATATCATCGAATTAGGCAATATTATGCCGTTTTCCACGTTTTTGTGAATTTTCAGTCCATGGGTTTTAATTCATATATATACGATAAAAATGATGCAAACACATAATTGATTAGATAATAACCTTAAATACTTCATTTTCAATCATCTATTTGTTTCTAGTTAAAATACTGAGTAAGATATTGAAAAGGGGAGAAGTTCGGTTTTTATTGCATATATCGACGTTTCAGCCGGATTAGAGCGGTTTTACGTATACATCTTCCATCGTTAATATAAACGGAAAATCAAGAACATTATAGTTAATTCTAATGAAAACACATTGTTTTTTATCATTTGTATTGGAAACAACATTGTCATATGTCTTTTCTTGGATCTAAATAATACGAAACCTCGCTCTATGATTTGAAGGTAAAATCCTCAAATATGGTTATATAGTGACTTTTTTCACGTTTTTCATGTAGTGTGATATTACGTAAATATATTAATTTTTACCAATATTACGATACTATTTCATGTAGTATCACGATATGTGATTTGGCCTTCAAATCTCAGAATTTCGCATAATATTGCATTTTAAGAAAGTTTTCTTGCATTTTGTTTCGTACGAAAAATCATCGAATATAGCAATATTTAGACGTTTATCATCTCCTTTTCCTTCATGTGATTTAAACAAAATATCATCGAATTAGGCAATATTATGCCGTTTTCCACGTTTTTGTGAATTTTCAGTCCATGGGTTTTAATTCATATATATACGATAAAAAAAATGCAAACACACAATTGATTAGATAATAACCATAAATACTTCATTTTCAATCATCTATTTGTTTCTCGTTAAAATACTGAGTAAGATATTGAAAAGGGGAGAAGTTCGGTTTTTATTGCATATATCGACGTTTCAGCCGGATTAGAGCGGTTTTACGTGTACATCTTCCATCGTTAATATAAACGGAAAATCAAGAACATTATAGTTAATTCTAATGAAAACACATTGTTTTTTATCATTTGTATTGGAAACAACATTGTCATATGTCTTTTCTTGGATCTAAATAATACGAAACCTCGCTCTATGATTTGAAGTTAAAATCCTCAAATATTGTTATATAGTGACTTTTTTCACGATTTTCATGTAGTTTGATATTACGTAAATATATTCATTTTTACCAATATTTCGATACTATTTCATGTAGTATTACGATATGTGATTTGGCCCTCAAATCTCAGAATTTCGCATAATATTGCATTTTAGGCAAGTTTTCTTGCATTTTGTTTCGTACGAAAAAACATCGAATATAGCAATATTTTGACGTTTATCATCTCCTTTTCCTTCATGTGATTTAAACAAAATATCATCGAATTAGGCAATATTATGCCGTTTTCCACGTTTTTGTGAATTTTCAGCCCATGGGTTTTAATTCATATATATACGATAAAAATGATGCAAACACACAATTGATTAGATAATAACCTTAAATACTTCATTTTCAATCATCTATTTGTTTCTCGTTAAAATACTGAGTAAGATATTGAAAAGGGGAGAAGTTCGGTTTTTATTGCATATATCGACGTTTCAGCCGGATTAGAGCGGTTTTACGTGTACATCTTCCATCATTAATATAAACGGAAAATCAAGAACATTATAGTTAATTCTAATGAAAACACATTGTTTTTTATCATTTGTATTGGAAACAACATTGTCATATGTCTTTTCTTGGATCTAAATAATACGAAACCTCGCTCTATGATTTGAAGTTAAAATCCTCAAATATTGTTATATAGTGACTTTTTTCACGTTTTTCATGTAGTTTGATATTACGTAAATATATTCATTTTTACCAATATTTCGATACTATTTCATGTAGTATTACGATATGTGATTTGGCCCTCAAATCTCAGAATTTCGCATAATATTGCATTTTAGGCAAGTTTTCTTGCATTTTGTTTCGTACGAAAAATCATAGAATATAGCAATATTTTGACGTTTATCATCTCCTTTTCCTTCATGTGATTTAAACAAAATATCATCGAATTAGGCAATATTATGCCGTTTTCCACGTTTTTGTGAATTTTCAGCCCATGGGTTTTAATTCATATATATACGATAAAAATGATGCAAACACACAATTGATTAGATAATAACCTTAAATACTTCATTTTCAATCATCTATTTGTTTCTCGTTAAAATACTGAGTAAGATATTGAAAAGGGGAGAAGTTCGGTTTTTATTGCATATATCGACGTTTCAGCCGGATTAGAGCGGTTTTACGTGTACATCTTTCCTCGTTAATATAAACGGAAAATCAAGAACATTATAGTTAATTCTAATGAAAACACATTGTTTTTATCATTTGTATTGGAAATAACATTGTCATATGTCTTTTCTTGGAACTAAATAATACGAAAACTCGCTCTATGATTTGAAGTTAAAATCCTCAAATATGGTTATATAGTGACTTTTTTCACGTTTTTCATGTAGTTTGATATTACGTAAATATATTCAATTTTACCAATATTTCGATACTATTTCATGTAGTATCACGATATGTGATTTGGCCTTCAAATCTCAGAATTTCGCATAATATTGTATTTTAAGCAAGTTTTCTTGCATTTTGCTTCGTACGAAAAATCATCGAGTTTAGCAATATTTTAACGTTTATCATCTCCTTTTCCTTCATGTGATTTAAACAAAATATCATCGAACTAGGCAATATTTTGCCGTTTTCCACGTTTTTGTGAATTTTCAGTCCATGGGTTTTAATTCATATATATATACGATAAAAATGATGCAAACACATAATTGATTAGATAATAACCTTAAATACTTCATTTTCAATCATCTATTTGTTTCTAGTTAAAATACTGAGTAAGATATTGAAAAGGGGAGAAGTTCGGTTTTTATTGCATATATCGACGGTTCAGCCGGATTAGAGCGGTTTTACGTGTACATCTTCCATCGTTAATATAAACGGAAAATCAAGAACATTATAGTTAATTCTAATGAAAACACATTGTTTTTTATCATTTGTATTGGAAACAACATTGTCATATGTCTTTTCTTGGATCTAAATAATACGAAACCTCGCTCTATGATTTGAAGGTAAAATCCTCAAATATGGTTATATAGTGACTTTTTACATGTTTTTCATGTATATTACGTAAATATATTCATTTTTACCAATATTTCGATACTATTTCATGTAGTATCACGATATGTGATTTGGCCTTCAAATCTCAGAATTTCGCATAATATTGCATTTTAAGAAAGTTTTCTTGCATTTTGTTTCGTACGAAAAATCATCGAATATAGCAATATTTTGATGTTTATCATCTCCTTTTCCTTCATGTGATTTAAACAAAATATCATCGAATTAGGCAATATTATGCCGTTTTCCACGTTTTTGTGAATTTTCCGTCCATGGGTATTAATTCATATATATACGATAAAAATGATGCAAACACATAATTGATTAGATAATAACCTTAAATACTTCATTTTCAATCATCAATTTGTTTCTCGTTAAAATACTGAGTAAGATATTGAAAAGGGGAGAAGTTCGGTTTTTATTGCATATATCGACGTTTCAACCGGATTAGAGCGGTTTTACGTGTACATCTTCCATCGTTAATATAAACGGAAAATCAAGAACATTATAGTTAATTCTAATGAAAACACATTGTTTTTTATCATTTGTATTGGAAACAACATTGTCATATGTCTTTTCTTGGATCTAAATAATACGAAACCTCGCTCTATGATTTGAAGGTAAAATCCTCAGATATGGTTATATAGTGACTTTTTTCACGTTTTTCATGTAGTTTGATATTACGTAAATATATTCATTTTTACCAATATTTCGATACTATTTCATGTAGTATCACGATATGTGATTTGGCCTTCAAATCTCAGAATTTCGCATAATATTGAATTTTAAGAAAGTTTTCTTGCATTTTGTTTCGTACGAAAAATCATCGAATATATATTTTGACTTTTATCATCTCCTTTTCCTTCATGTGATTTAAACAAAATATCATCGAATTAGGCAATATTATGCCGTTTTCCACGTTTTTGTGAATTTTCAGTCCATGGGTTTTAATTCATATATATACGATAAAAATGATGCAAACACATAATTGATTAGATAATAACCTTAAATACTTCATTTTCAATCATCTATTTGTTTCTAGTTAAAATACTGAGTAAGATATTGAAAAGGGGAGAAGTTCGGTTTTTATTGCATATATCGACGTTTCAGCCAATTAGAGCGGTTTTACGTATACATCTTCCATCGTTAATATAAACGGAAAATCAAGAACATTATAGTTAATTCTAATGAAAACACATTGTTTTTTATCATTTGTATTGGAAACAACATTGTCATATGTCTTTTCTTGGATCTAAATAATACGAAACCTCGCTCTATGATTTGAAGGTAAAATCCTCAAATATGGTTATATAGTGACTTTTTTCACGTTTTTCATGTAGTTTGATATTACGTAAATATATTCATTTTTACCAATATTTCGATACTATTTCATGTAGTATCACGATATGTGATTTGGCCTTCAAATCTCAGAATTTCGCATAATATTGAATTTTAAGAAAGTTTTCTTGCATTTTGTTTCGTACGAAAAATCATCGAATATATATTTTGACGTTTATCATCTCCTTTTCCTTCATGTGATTTAAACAAAATATCATCGAATTAGGCAATATTATGCCGTTTTCCACGTTTTTGTGAATTTTCAGTCCATGGGTTTTAATTCATATATATACGATAAAAATGATGCAAACACATAATTGATTAGATAATAACCTTAAATACTTCATTTTCAATCATCTATTTGTTTCTAGTTAAAATACTGAGTAAGATATTGAAAAGGGGAGAAGTTCGGTTTTTATTGCATATATCGACGTTTCAGCCGGATTAGAGCGGTTTTACGTATACATCTTCCATCGTTAATATAAACGGAAAATCAAGAACATTATAGTTAATTCTAATGAAAACACATTGTTTTTTATCATTTGTATTGGAAACAACATTGTCATATGTCTTTTCTTGGATCTAAATAATACGAAACCTCGCTCTATGATTTGAAGGTAAAATCCTCAAATATGGTTATATAGTGACTTTTTTCACGTTTTTCATGTAGTGTGATATTACGTAAATATATTAATTTTTACCAATATTACGATACTATTTCATGTAGTATCACGATATGTGATTTGGCCTTCAAATCTCAGAATTTCGCATAATATTGCATTTTAAGAAAGTTTTCTTGCATTTTGTTTCGTACGAAAAATCATCGAATATAGCAATATTTAGACGTTTATCATCTCCTTTTCCTTCATGTGATTTAAACAAAATATCATCGAATTAGGCAATATTATGCCGTTTTCCACGTTTTTGTGAATTTTCAGTCCATGGGTTTTAATTCATATATATACGATAAAAATGATGCAAACACACAATTGATTAGATAATAACCTTAAATACTTCATTTTCAATCATCTATTTGTTTCTCGTTAAAATACTGAGTAAGATATTGAAAAGGGGAGAAGTTCGGTTTTTATTGCATATATCGACGTTTCAGCCGGATTAGAGCGGTTTTACGTGTACATCTTCCATCATTAATATAAACGGAAAATCAAGAACATTATAGTTAATTCTAATGAAAACACATTGTTTTTTATCATTTGTATTGGAAACAACATTGTCATATGTCTTTTCTTGGATCTAAATAATACGAAACCTCGCTCTATGATTTGAAGTTAAAATCCTCAAATATTGTTATATAGTGACTTTTTTCACGTTTTTCATGTAGTTTGATATTACGTAAATATATTCATTTTTACCAATATTTCGATACTATTTCATGTAGTATTACGATATGTGATTTGGCCCTCAAATCTCAGAATTTCGCATAATATTGCATTTTAGGCAAGTTTTCTTGCATTTTGTTTCGTACGAAAAATCATCGAATATAGCAATATTTTGACGTTTATCATCTCCTTTTCCTTCATGTGATTTAAACAAAATATCATCGAATTAGGCAATATTATGCCGTTTTCCACGTTTTTGTGAATTTTCAGCCCATGGGTTTTAATTCATATATATACGATAAAAATGATGCAAACACACAATTGATTAGATAATAACCTTAAATACTTCATTTTCAATCATCTATTTGTTTCTCGTTAAAATACTGAGTAAGATATTGAAAAGGGGAGAAGTTCGGTTTTTATTGCATATATCGACGTTTCAGCCGGATTAGAGCGGTTTTACGTGTACATCTTTCCTCGTTAATATAAACGGAAAATCAAGAACATTATAGTTAATTCTAATGAAAACACATTGTTTTTATCATTTGTATTGGAAATAACATTGTCATATGTCTTTTCTTGGAACTAAATAATACGAAAACTCGCTCTATGATTTGAAGTTAAAATCCTCAAATATGGTTATATAGTGACTTTTTTCACGTTTTTCATGTAGTTTGATATTACGTAAATATATTCAATTTTACCAATATTTCGATACTATTTCATGTAGTATCACGATATGTGATTTGGCCTTCAAATCTCAGAATTTCGCATAATATTGTATTTTAAGCAAGTTTTCTTGCATTTTGCTTCGTACGAAAAATCATCGAATTTAGCAATATTTTAACGTTTATCATCTCCTTTTCCTTCATGTGATTTAAACAAAATATCATCGAACTAGGCAATATTTTGCCGTTTTCCACGTTTTTGTGAATTTTCAGTCCATGGGTTTTAATTCATATATATACGATAAAAATGATGCAAACACATAATTGATTAGATAATAACCTTAAATACTTCATTTTCAATCATCTATTTGTTTCTAGTTAAAATACTGAGTAAGATATTGAAAAGGGGAGAAGTTCGGTTTTTATTGCATATATCGACGGTTCAGCCGGATTAGAGCGGTTTTACGTGTACATCTTCCATCGTTAATATAAACGGAAAATCAAGAACATTATAGTTAATTCTAATGAAAACACATTGTTTTTTATCATTTGTATTGGAAACAACATTGTCATATGTCTTTTCTTGGATCTAAATAATACGAAACCTCGCTCTATGATTTGAAGGTAAAATCCTCAAATATGGTTATATAGTGACTTTTTACATGTTTTTCATGTATATTACGTAAATATATTCATTTTTACCAATATTTCGATACTATTTCATGTAGTATCACGATATGTGATTTGGCCTTCAAATCTCAGAATTTCGCATAATATTGCATTTTAAGAAAGTTTTCTTGCATTTTGTTTCGTACGAAAAATCATCGAATATAGCAATATTTTGATGTTTATCATCTCCTTTTCCTTCATGTGATTTAAACAAAATATCATCGAATTAGGCAATATTATGCCGTTTTCCACGTTTTTGTGAATTTTCCGTCCATGGGTATTAATTCATATATATACGATAAAAATGATGCAAACACATAATTGATTAGATAATAACCTTAAATACTTCATTTTCAATCATCAATTTGTTTCTCGTTAAAATACTGAGTAAGATATTGAAAAGGGGAGAAGTTCGGTTTTTATTGCATATATCGACGTTTCAACCGGATTAGAGCGGTTTTACGTGTACATCTTCCATCGTTAATATAAACGGAAAATCAAGAACATTATAGTTAATTCTAATGAAAACACATTGTTTTTTATCATTTGTATTGGAAACAACATTGTCATATGTCTTTTCTTGGATCTAAATAATACGAAACCTCGCTCTATGATTTGAAGGTAAAATCCTCAGATATGGTTATATAGTGACTTTTTTCACGTTTTTCATGTAGTTTGATATTACGTAAATATATTCATTTTTACCAATATTTCGATACTATTTCATGTAGTATCACGATATGTGATTTGGCCTTCAAATCTCAGAATTTCGCATAATATTGAATTTTAAGAAAGTTTTCTTCCATTTTGTTTCGTACGAAAAATCATCGAATATATATTTTGACTTTTATCATCTCCTTTTCCTTCATGTGATTTAAACAAAATATCATCGAATTAGGCAATATTATGCCGTTTTCCACGTTTTTGTGAATTTTCAGTCCATGGGTTTTAATTCATATATATACGATAAAAATGATGCAAACACATAATTGATTAGATAATAACCTTAAATACTTCATTTTCAATCATCTATTTGTTTCTAGTTAAAATACTGAGTAAGATATTGAAAAGGGGAGAAGTTCGGTTTTTATTGCATATATCGACGTTTCAGCCAATTAGAGCGGTTTTACGTATACATCTTCCATCGTTAATATAAACGGAAAATCAAGAACATTATAGTTAATTCTAATGAAAACACATTGTTTTTTATCATTTGTATTGGAAACAACATTGTCATATGTCTTTTCTTGGATCTAAATAATACGAAACCTCGCTCTATGATTTGAAGGTAAAATCCTCAAATATGGTTATATAGTGACTTTTTTCACGTTTTTCATGTAGTTTGATATTACGTAAATATATTCATTTTTACCAATATTTCGATACTATTTCATGTAGTATCACGATATGTGATTTGGCCTTCAAATCTCAGAATTTCGCATAATATTGAATTTTAAGATAGTTTTCTTGCATTTTGTTTCGTACGAAAAATCATCGAATATATATTTTGACTTTTATCATCTCCTTTTCCTTCATGTGATTTAAACAAAATATCATCGAATTAGGCAATATTATGCCGTTTTCCACGTTTTTGTGAATTTTCAGTCCATGGGTTTTAATTCATATATATACGATAAAAATGATGCAAACACATAATTGATTAGATAATAACCTTAAATACTTCATTTTCAATCATCTATTTGTTTCTAGTTAAAATACTGAGTAAGATATTGAAAAGGGGAGAAATTCGGTTTTTATTGCATATATCGACGTTTCAGCCAATTAGAGCGGTTTTACGTATACATCTTCCATCGTTAATATAAACGGAAAATCAAGAACATTATAGTTAATTCTAATGAAAACTCATTGTTTTTTATCATTTGTATTGGAAACAACATTGTCATATGTCTTTTCTTGGATCTAAATAATACGAAACCTCGCTCTATGATTTGAAGGTAAAATCCTCAAATATGGTTATATAGTGACTTTTTTCACGTTTTTCATGTAGTTTGATATTACGTAAATATATTCATTTTTACCAATATTTCGATACTATTTCATGTAGTATCACGATATGTGATTTGGCCTTCAAATCTCAGAATTTCGCATAATATTGAATTTTAAGAAAGTTTTCTTGCATTTTGTTTCGTACGAAAAATCATCGAATATATATTTTGACGTTTATCATCTCCTTTTCCTTCATGTGATTTAAACAAAATATCATCGAATTAGGCAATATTATGCCGTTTTCCACGTTTTTGTGAATTTTCAGTCCATGGGTTTTAATTCATATATATACGATAAAAATGATGCAAACACACAATTGATTAGATAATAACCTTAAATACTTCATTTTCAATCATCTATTTGTTTCTCGTTAAAATACTGAGTAAGATATTGAAAAGGGGAGAAGTTCGGTTTTTATTGCATATATCGACGTTTCAGCCGGATTAGAGCGGTTTTACGTGTACATCTTTCCTCGTTAATATAAACGGAAAATCAAGAACATTATAGTTAATTCTAATGAAAACACATTGTTTTTATCATTTGTATTGGAAATAACATTGTCATATGTCTTTTCTTGGAACTAAATAATACGAAAACTCGCTCTATGATTTGAAGTTAAAATCCTCAAATATGGTTATATAGTGACTTTTTTCACGTTTTTCATGTAGTTTGATATTACGTAAATATATTCAATTTTACCAATATTTCGATACTATTTCATGTAGTATCACGATATGTGATTTGGCCTTCAAATCTCAGAATTTCGCATAATATTGTATTTTAAGCAAGTTTTCTTGCATTTTGCTTCGTACGAAAAATCATCGAATTTAGCAATATTTTAACGTTTATCATCTCCTTTTCCTTCATGTGATTTAAACAAAATATCATCGAACTAGGCAATATTTTGCCGTTTTCCACGTTTTTGTGAATTTTCAGTCCATGGGTTTTAATTCATATATATACGATAAAAATGATGCAAACACATAATTGATTAGATAATAACCTTAAATACTTCATTTTCAATCATCTATTTGTTTCTAGTTAAAATACTGAGTAAGATATTGAAAAGGGGAGAAGTTCGGTTTTTATTGCATATATCGACGGTTCAGCCGGATTAGAGCGGTTTTACGTGTACATCTTCCATCGTTAATATAAACGGAAAATCAAGAACATTATAGTTAATTCTAATGAAAACACATTGTTTTTTATCATTTGTATTGGAAACAACATTGTCATATGTCTTTTCTTGGATCTAAATAATACGAAACCTCGCTCTATGATTTGAAGGTAAAATCCTCAAATATGGTTATATAGTGACTTTTTACATGTTTTTCATGTATATTACGTAAATATATTCATTTTTACCAATATTTCGATACTATTTCATGTAGTATCACGATATGTGATTTGGCCTTCAAATCTCAGAATTTCGCATAATATTGCATTTTAAGAAAGTTTTCTTGCATTTTGTTTCGTTCGAAAAATCATCGAATATAGCAATATTTTGATGTTTATCATCTCCTTTTCCTTCATGTGATTTAAACAAAATATCATCGAATTAGGCAATATTATGCCGTTTTCCACGTTTTTGTGAATTTTCCGTCCATGGGTATTAATTCATATATATACGATAAAAATGATGCAAACACATAATTGATTAGATAATAACCTTAAATACTTCATTTTCAATCATCAATTTGTTTCTCGTTAAAATACTGAGTAAGATATTGAAAAGGGGAGAAGTTCGGTTTTTATTGCATATATCGACGTTTCAACCGGATTAGAGCGGTTTTACGTGTACATCTTCCATCGTTAATATAAACGGAAAATCAAGAACATTATAGTTAATTCTAATGAAAACACATTGTTTTTTATCATTTGTATTGGAAACAACATTGTCATATGTCTTTTCTTGGATCTAAATAATACGAAACCTCGCTCTATGATTTGAAGGTAAAATCCTCAGATATGGTTATATAGTGACTTTTTTCACGTTTTTCATGTAGTTTGATATTACGTAAATATATTCATTTTTACCAATATTTCGATACTATTTCATGTAGTATCACGATATGTGATTTGGCCTTCAAATCTCAGAATTTCGCATAATATTGAATTTTAAGAAAGTTTTCTTGCATTTTGTTTCGTACGAAAAATCATCGAATATATATTTTGACTTTTATCATCTCCTTTTCCTTCATGTGATTTAAACAAAATATCATCGAATTAGGCAATATTATGCCGTTTTCCACGTTTTTGTGAATTTTCAGTCCATGGGTTTTAATTCATATATATACGATAAAAATGATGCAAACACATAATTGATTAGATAATAACCTTAAATACTTCATTTTCAATCATCTATTTGTTTCTAGTTAAAATACTGAGTAAGATATTGAAAAGGGGAGAAGTTCGGTTTTTATTGCATATATCGACGTTTCAGCCAATTAGAGCGGTTTTACGTATACATCTTCCATCGTTAATATAAACGGAAAATCAAGAACATTATAGTTAATTCTAATGAAAACACATTGTTTTTTATCATTTGTATTGGAAACAACATTGTCATATGTCTTTTCTTGGATCTAAATAATACGAAACCTCGCTCTATGATTTGAAGGTAAAATCCTCAAATATGGTTATATAGTGACTTTTTTCACGTTTTTCATGTAGTTTGATATTACGTAAATATATTCATTTTTACCAATATTTCGATACTATTTCATGTAGTATCATGATATGTGATTTGGCCTTCAAATCTCAGAATTTCGCATAATATTGAATTTTAAGATAGTTTTCTTGCATTTTGTTTCGTACGAAAAATCATCGAATATATATTTTGACTTTTATCATCTCCTTTTCCTTCATGTGATTTAAACAAAATATCATCGAATTAGGCAATATTATGCCGTTTTCCACGTTTTTGTGAATTTTCAGTCCATGGGTTTTAATTCATATATATACGATAAAAATGATGCAAACACATAATTGATTAGATAATAACCTTAAATACTTCATTTTCAATCATCTATTTGTTTCTAGTTAAAATACTGAGTAAGATATTGAAAAGGGGAGAAGTTCGGTTTTTATTGCATATATCGACGTTTCAGCCAATTAGAGCGGTTTTACGTATACATCTTCCATCGTTAATATAAACGGAAAATCAAGAACATTATAGTTAATTCTAATGAAAACTCATTGTTTTTTATCATTTGTATTGGAAACAACATTGTCATATGTCTTTTCTTGGATCTAAATAATACGAAACCTCGCTCTATGATTTGAAGGTAAAATCCTCAAATATGGTTATATAGTGACTTTTTTCACGTTTTTCATGTAGTTTGATATTACGTAAATATATTCATTTTTACCAATATTTCGATACTATTTCATGTAGTATCACGATATGTGATTTGGCCTTCAAATCTCAGAATTTCGCATAATATTGAATTTTAAGAAAGTTTTCTTGCATTTTGTTTCGTACGAAAAATCATCGAATATATATTTTGACGTTTATCATCTCCTTTTCCTTCATGTGATTTAAACAAAATATCATCGAATTAGGCAATATTATGCCGTTTTCCACGTTTTTGTGAATTTTCAGTCCATGGGTTTTAATTCATATATATACGATAAAAATGATGCAAACACATAATTGATTAGATAATAACCTTAAATACTTCATTTTCAATCATCTATTTGTTTCTAGTTAAAATACTGAGTAAGATATTGAAAAGGGGAGAAGTTCGGTTTTTATTGCATATATCGACGTTTCAGCCGGATTAGAGCGGTTTTACGTATACATCTTCCATCGTTAATATAAACGGAAAATCAAGAACATTATAGTTAATTCTAATGAAAACTCATTGTTTTTTATCATTTGTATTGGAAACAACATTGTCATATGTCTTTTCTTGGATCTAAATAATACGAAACCTCGCTCTATGATTTGAAGGTAAAATCCTCAAATATGGTTATATAGTGACTTTTTTCACGTTTTTCATGTAGTTTGATATTACGTAAATATATTCATTTTTACCAATATTTCGATACTATTTCATGTAGTATCACGATATGTGATTTGGCCTTCAAATCTCAGAATTTCGCATAATATTGAATTTTAAGAAAGTTTTCTTGCATTTTGTTTCGTACGAAAAATCATCGAATATATATTTTGACGTTTATCATCTCCTTTTCCTTCATGTGATTTAAACAAAATATCATCGAATTAGGCAATATTATGCCGTTTTCCACGTTTTTGTGAATTTTCAGTCCATGGGTTTTAATTCATATATATACGATAAAAATGATGCAAACACATAATTGATTAGATAATAACCTTAAATACTTCATTTTCAATCATCTATTTGTTTCTAGTTAAAATACTGAGTAAGATATTGAAAAGGGGAGAAGTTCGGTTTTTATTGCATATATCGACGTTTCAGCCGGATTAGAGCGGTTTTACGTATACATCTTCCATCGTTAATATAAACGGAAAATCAAGAACATTATAGTTAATTCTAATGAAAACACATTGTTTTTTATCATTTGTATTGGAAACAACATTGTCATATGTCTTTTCTTGGATCTAAATAATACGAAACCTCGCTCTATGATTTGAAGGTAAAATCCTCAAATATGGTTATATAGTGACTTTTTTCACGTTTTTCATGTAGTGTGATATTACGTAAATATATTCATTTTTACCAATATTTCGATACTATTTCATGTAGTATCACGATATGTGATTTGGCCTTCAAATCTCAGAATTTCGCATAATATTGAATTTTAAGAAAGTTTTCTTGCATTTTGTTTCGTACGAAAAATCATCGAATATAGCAATATTTAGACGTTTATCATCTCCTTTTCCTTCATGTGATTTAAACAAAATATCATCGAATTAGGCAATATTATGCCGTTTTCCACGTTTTTGTGAATTTTCAGTCCATGGGTTTTAATTCATATATATACGATAAAAATGATGCAAACACACAATTGATTAGATAATAACCTTAAATACTTCATTTTCAATCATCTATTTGTTTCTCGTTAAAATACCGAGTAAGATATTGAAAAGGGGAGAAGTTCGGTTTTTATTGCATATATCGACGTTTCAGCCGGATTAGAGCGGTTTTACGTGTACATCTTCCATCATTAATATAAACGGAAAATCAAGAACATTATAGTTAATTCTAATGAAAACACATTGTTTTTTATCATTTGTATTGGAAACAACATTGTCATATGTCTTTTCTTGGATCTAAATAATACGAAACCTCGCTCTATGATTTGAAGTTAAAATCCTCAAATATTGTTATATAGTGACTTTTTTCACGTTTTTCATGTAGTTTGATATTACGTAAATATATTCATTTTTACCAATATTTCGATACTATTTCATGTAGTATTACGATATGTGATTTGGCCCTCAAATCTCAGAATTTCGCATAATATTGCATTTTAGGCAAGTTTTCTTGCATTTTGTTTCGTACGAAAAATCATCGAATATAGCAATATTTTGACGTTTATCATCTCCTTTTCCTTCATGTGATTTAAACAAAATATCATCGAATTAGGCAATATTATGCCGTTTTCCACGTTTTTGTGAATTTTCAGCCCATGGGTTTTAATTCATATATATACGATAAAAATGATGCAAACACACAATTGATTAGATAATAACCTTAAATACTTCATTTTCAATCATCTATTTGTTTCTCGTTAAAATACTGAGTAAGATATTGAAAAGGGGAGAAGTTCGGTTTTTATTGCATATATCGACGTTTCAGCCGGATTAGAGCGGTTTTACGTGTACATCTTTCCTCGTTAATATAAACGGAAAATCAAGAACATTATAGTTAATTCTAATGAAAACACATTGTTTTTATCATTTGTATTGGAAATAACATTGTCATATGTCTTTTCTTGGAACTAAATAATACGAAAACTCGCTCTATGATTTGAAGTTAAAATCCTCAAATATGGTTATATAGTGACTTTTTTCACGTTTTTCATGTAGTTTGATATTACGTAAATATATTCAATTTTACCAATATTTCGATACTATTTCATGTAGTATCACGATATGTGATTTGGCCTTCAAATCTCAGAATTTCGCATAATATTGTATTTTAAGCAAGTTTTCTTGCATTTTGCTTCGTACGAAAAATCATCGAATTTAGCAACATTTTAACGTTTATCATCTCCTTTTCCTTCATGTGATTTAAACAAAATATCATCGAACTAGGCAATATTTTGCCGTTTTCCACGTTTTTGTGAATTTTCAGTCCATGGGTTTTAATTCATATATATACGATAAAAATGATGCAAACACATAATTGATTAGATAATAACCTTAAATACTTCATTTTCAATCATCTATTTGTTTCTAGTTAAAATACTGAGTAAGATATTGAAAAGGGGAGAAGTTCGGTTTTTATTGCATATATCGACGGTTCAGCCGGATTAGAGCGGTTTTACGTGTACATCTTCCATCGTTAATATAAACGGAAAATCAAGAACATTATAGTTAATTCTAATGAAAACACATTGTTTTTTATCATTTGTATTGGAAACAACATTGTCATATGTCTTTTCTTGGATCTAAATAATACGAAACCTCGCTCTATGATTTGAAGGTAAAATCCTCAAATATGGTTATATAGTGACTTTTTTCACGTTTTTCATGTAGTTTGATATTACGTAAATATATTCATTTTTACCAATATTTCGATACTATTTCATGTAGTATCACGATATGTGATTTGGCCTTCAAATCTCAGAATTTCGCATAATATTGAATTTTAAGATAGTTTTCTTGCATTTTGTTTCGTACGAAAAATCATCGAATATATATTTTGACTTTTATCATCTCCTTTTCCTTCATGTGATTTAAACAAAATATCATCGAATTAGGCAATATTATGCCGTTTTCCACGTTTTTGTGAATTTTCCGTCCATGGGTTTTAATTCATATATATACGATAAAAATGATGCAAACACATAATTGATTAGATAATAACCTTAAATACTTCATTTTCAATCATCTATTTGTTTCTAGTTAAAATACTGAGTAAGATATTGAAAAGGGGAGAAGTTCGGTTTTTATTGCATATATCGACGTTTCAGCCAATTAGAGCGGTTTTACGTATACATCTTCCATCGTTAATATAAACGGAAAATCAAGAACATTATAGTTAATTCTAATGAAAACTCATTGTTTTTTATCATTTGTATTGGAAACAACATTGTCATATGTCTTTTCTTGGATCTAAATAATACGAAACCTCGCTCTATGATTTGAAGGTAAAATCCTCAAATATGGTTATATAGTGACTTTTTTCACGTTTTTCATGTAGTTTGATATTACGTAAATATATTCATTTTTACCAATATTTCGATACTATTTCATGTAGTATCACGATATGTGATTTGGCCTTCAAATCTCAGAATTTCGCATAATATTGAATTTTAAGAAAGTTTTCTTGCATTTTGTTTCGTACGAAAAATCATCGAATATATATTTTGACGTTTATCATCTCCTTTTCCTTCATGTGATTTAAACAAAATATCATCGAATTAGGCAATATTATGCCGTTTTCCACGTTTTTGTGAATTTTCAGTCCATGGGTTTTAATTCATATATATACGATAAAAATGATGCAAACACATAATTGATTAGATAATAACCTTAAATACTTCATTTTCAATCATCTATTTGTTTCTAGTTAAAATACTGAGTAAGATATTGAAAAGGGGAGAAGTTCGGTTTTTATTGCATATATCGACGTTTCAGCCGGATTAGAGCGGTTTTACGTATACATCTTCCATCGTTAATATAAACGGAAAATCAAGAACATTATAGTTAATTCTAATGAAAACACATTGTTTTTTATCATTTGTATTGGAAACAACATTGTCATATGTCTTTTCTTGGATCTAAATAATACGAAACCTCGCTCTATGATTTGAAGGTAAAATCCTCAAATATGGTTATATAGTGACTTTTTTCACGTTTTTCATGTAGTGTGATATTACGTAAATATACTAATTTTTACCAATATTACGATACTATTTCATGTAGTATCACGATATGTGATTTGGCCTTCAAATCTCAGAATTTCGCATAATATTGCATTTTAAGAAAGTTTTCTTGCACTTTGTTTCGTACGAAAAATCATCGAATATAGCAATATTTAGACGTTTATCATCTCCTTTTCCTTCATGTGATTTAAACAAAATATCATCGAATTAGGCAATATTATGCCGTTTTCCACGTTTTTGTGAATTTTCAGTCCATGGGTTTTAATTCATATATATACGATAAAAATGATGCAAACACACAATTGATTAGATAATAACCTTAAATACTTCATTTTCAATCATCTATTTGTTTCTCGTTAAAATACTGAGTAAGATATTGAAAAGGGGAGAAGTTCGGTTTTTATTGCATATATCGACGTTTCAGCCGGATTAGAGCGGTTTTACGTGTACATCTTCCATCATTAATATAAACGGAAAATCAAGAACATTATAGTTAATTCTAATGAAAACACATTGTTTTTTATCATTTGTATTGGAAACAACATTGTCATATGTCTTTTCTTGGATCTAAATAATACGAAACCTCGCTCTATGATTTGAAGTTAAAATCCTCAAATATTGTTATATAGTGACTTTTTTCACGTTTTTCATGTAGTTTGATATTACGTAAATATATTCATTTTTACCAATATTTCGATACTATTTCATGTAGTATTACGATATGTGATTTGGCCCTCAAATCTCAGAATTTCGCATAATATTGCATTTTAGGCAAGTTTTCTTGCATTTTGTTTCGTACGAAAAATCATCGAATATAGCAATATTTTGACGTTTATCATCTCCTTTTCCTTCATGTGATTTAAACAAAATATCATCGAATTAGGCAATATTATGCCGTTTTCCACGTTTTTGTGAATTTTCAGCCCATGGGTTTTAATTCATATATATACGATAAAAATGATGCAAACACACAATTGATTAGATAATAACCTTAAATACTTCATTTTCAATCATCTATTTGTTTCTCGTTAAAATACTGAGTAAGATATTGAAAAGGGGAGAAGTTCGGTTTTTATTGCATATATTGACGTTTCAGCCGGATTAGAGCGGTTTTACGTGTACATCTTTCCTCGTTAATATAAACGGAAAATCAAGAACATTATAGTTAATTCTAATGAAAACACATTGTTTTTATCATTTGTATTGGAAATAACATTGTCATATGTCTTTTCTTGGAACTAAATAATACGAAAACTCGCTCTATGATTTGAAGTTAAAATCCTCAAATATGGTTATATAGTGACTTTTTTCACGTTTTTCATGTAGTTTGATATTACGTAAATATATTCAATTTTACCAATATTTCGATACTATTTCATGTAGTATCACGATATGTGATTTGGCCTTCAAATCTCAGAATTTCGCATAATATTGTATTTTAAGCAAGTTTTCTTGCATTTTGCTTCGTACGAAAAATCATCGAATTTAGCAATATTTTAACGTTTATCATCTCCTTTTCCTTCATGTGATTTAAACAAAATATCATCGAACTAGGCAATATTTTGCCGTTTTCCACGTTTTTGTGAATTTTCAGTCCATGGGTTTTAATTCATATATATACGATAAAAATGATGCAAACACATAATTGATTAGATAATAACCTTAAATACTTCATTTTCAATCATCTATTTGTTTCTAGTTAAAATACTGAGTAAGATATTGAAAAGGGGAGAAGTTCGGTTTTTATTGCATATATCGACGGTTCAGCCGGATTAGAGCGGTTTTACGTGTACATCTTCCATCGTTAATATAAACGGAAAATCAAGAACATTATAGTTAATTCTAATGAAAACACATTGTTTTTTATCATTTGTATTGGAAACAACATTGTCATATGTCTTTTCTTGGATCTAAATAATACGAAACCTCGCTCTATGATTTGAAGGTAAAATCCTCAAATATGGTTATATAGTGACTTTTTACATGTTTTTCATGTATATTACGTAAATATATTCATTTTTACCAATATTTCGATACTATTTCATGTAGTATCACGATATGTGATTTGGCCTTCAAATCTCAGAATTTCGCATAATATTGCATTTTAAGAAAGTTTTCTTGCATTTTGTTTCGTACGAAAAATCATCGAATATAGCAATATTTTGATGTTTATCATCTCCTTTTCCTTCATGTGATTTAAACAAAATATCATCGAATTAGGCAATATTATGCCGTTTTCCACGTTTTTGTGAATTTTCCGTCCATGGGTATTAATTCATATATATACGATAAAAATGATGCAAACACATAATTGATTAGATAATAACCTTAAATACTTCATTTTCAATCATCAATTTGTTTCTCGTTAAAATACTGATTAAGATATTGAAAAGGGGAGAAGTTCGGTTTTTATTGCATATATCGACGTTTCAACCGGATTAGAGCGGTTTTACGTGTACATCTTCCATCGTTAATATAAACGGAAAATCAAGAACATTATAGTTAATTCTAATGAAAACACATTGTTTTTTATCATTTGTATTGGAAACAACATTGTCATATGTCTTTTCTTGGATCTAAATAATACGAAACCTCGCTCTATGATTTGAAGGTAAAATCCTCAGATATGGTTATATAGTGACTTTTTTCACGTTTTTCATGTAGTTTGATATTACGTAAATATATTCATTTTTACCAATATTTCGATACTATTTCATGTAGTATCACGATATGTGATTTGGCCTTCAAATCTCAGAATTTCGCATAATATTGAATTTTAAGAAAGTTTTCTTGCATTTTGTTTCGTACGAAAAATCATCGAATATATATTTTGACTTTTATCATCTCCTTTTCCTTCATGTGATTTAAACAAAATATCATCGAATTAGGCAATATTATGCCGTTTTCCACGTTTTTGTGAATTTTCAGTCCATGGGTTTTAATTCATATATATACGATAAAAATGATGCAAACACATAATTGATTAGATAATAACCTTAAATACTTCATTTTCAATCATCTATTTGTTTCTAGTTAAAATACTGAGTAAGATATTGAAAAGGGGAGAAGTTCGGTTTTTATTGCATATATCGACGTTTCAGCCAATTAGAGCGGTTTTACGTATACATCTTCCATCGTTAATATAAACGGAAAATCAAGAACATTATAGTTAATTCTAATGAAAACACATTGTTTTTTATCATTTGTATTGGAAACAACATTGTCATATGTCTTTTCTTGGATCTAAATAATACGAAACCTCGCTCTATGATTTGAAGGTAAAATCCTCAAATATGGTTATATAGTGACTTTTTTCACGTTTTTCATGTAGTTTGATATTACGTAAATATATTCATTTTTACCAATATTTCGATACTATTTCATGTAGTATCACGATATGTGATTTGGCCTTCAAATCTCAGAATTTCGCATAATATTGAATTTTAAGATAGTTTTCTTGCATTTTGTTTCGTACGAAAAATCATCGAATATATATTTTGACTTTTATCATCTCCTTTTCCTTCATGTGATTTAAACAAAATATCATCGAATTAGGCAATATTATGCCGTTTTCCACGTTTTTGTGAATTTTCAGTCCATGGGTTTTAATTCATATATATACGATAAAAATGATGCAAACACATAATTGATTAGATAATAACCTTAAATACTTCATTTTCAATCATCTATTTGTTTCTAGTTAAAATACTGAGTAAGATATTGAAAAGGGGAGAAGTTCGGTTTTTATTGCATATATCGACGTTTCAGCCAATTAGAGCGGTTTTACGTATACATCTTCCATCGTTAATATAAACGGAAAATCAAGAACATTATAGTTAATTCTAATGAAAACTCATTGTTTTTTATCATTTGTATTGGAAACAACATTGTCATATGTCTTTTCTTGGATCTAAATAATACGAAACCTCGCTCTATGATTTGAAGGTAAAATCCTCAAATATGGTTATATAGTGACTTTTTTCACGTTTTTCATGTAGTTTGATATTACGTAAATATATTCATTTTTACCAATATTTCGATACTATTTCATGTAGTATCACGATATGTGATTTGGCCTTCAAATCTCAGAATTTCGCATAATATTGAATTTTAAGAAAGTTTTCTTGCATTTTGTTTCGTACGAAAAATCATCGAATATATATTTTGACGTTTATCATCTCCTTTTCCTTCATGTGATTTAAACAAAATATCATCGAATTAGGCAATATTATGCCGTTTTCCACGTTTTTGTGAATTTTCAGTCCATGGGTTTTAATTCATATATACGATAAAAATGATGCAAACACATAATTGATTAGATAATAACCTTAAATACTTCATTTTCAATCATCTATTTGTTTCTAGTTAAAATACTGAGTAAGATATTGAAAAGGGGAGAAGTTCGGTTTTTATTGCATATATCGACGTTTCAGCCGGATTAGAGCGGTTTTACGTATACATCTTCCGTCGTTAATATAAACGGAAAATCAAGAACATTATGGTTAATTCTAATGAAAACACATTGTTTTTTATCATTTGTATTGGAAACAACATTGTCATATGTCTTTTCTTGGATCTAAATAATACGAAACCTCGCTCTATGATTTGAAGGAAAAATCCTCAAATATGGTTATATAGTGACTTTTTTCACGTTTTTCATGTAGTGTGATATTACGTAAATATATTAATTTTTACCAATATTACGATACTATTTCATGTAGTATCACGATATGTGATTTGGCCTTCAAATCTCAGAATTTCGCATAAAATTGCATTTTAAGAAAGTTTTCTTGCATTTTGTTTCGTACGAAAAATCATCGAATATAGCAATATTTAGACGTTTATCATCTCCTTTTCCTTCATGTGATTTAAACAAAATATCATCGAATTAGGCAATATTATGCCGTTTTCCACGTTTTTGTGAATTTTCAGTCCATGGGTTTTAATTCATATATATACGATAAAAATGATGCAAACACACAATTGATTAGATAATAACCATAAATACTTCATTTTCAATCATCTATTTGTTTCTCGTTAAAATACTGAGTAAGATATTGAAAAGGGGAGAAGTTCGGTTTTTATTGCATATATCGACGTTTCAGCCGGATTAGAGCGGTTTTACGTGTACATCTTCCATCGTTAATATAAACGGAAAATCAAGAACATTATAGTTAATTCTAATGAAAACACATTGTTTTTTATCATTTGTATTGGAAACAACATTGTCATATGTCTTTTCTTGGATCTAAATAATACGAAACCTCGCTCTATGATTTGAAGTTAAAATCCTCAAATATTGTTATATAGTGACTTTTTTCACGATTTTCATGTAGTTTGATATTACGTAAATATATTCATTTTTACCAATATTTCGATACTATTTCATGTAGTATTACGATATGTGATTTGGCCCTCAAATCTCAGAATTTCGCATAATATTGCATTTTAGGCAAGTTTTCTTGCATTTTGTTTCGTACGAAAAAACATCGAATATAGCAATATTTTGACGTTTATCATCTCCTTTTCCTTCATGTGATTTAAACAAAATATCATCGAATTAGGCAATATTATGCCGTTTTCCACGTTTTTGTGAATTTTCAGTCCATGGGTTTTAATTCATATATATACGATAAAAATGATGCAAACACACAATTGATTAGATAATAACCATAAATACTTCATTTTCAATCATCTATTTGTTTCTCGTTAAAATACTGAGTAAGATATTGAAAAGGGGAGAAGTTCGGTTTTTATTGCATATATCGACGTTTCAGCCGGATTAGAGCGGTTTTACGTGTACATCTTCCATCGGTAATATAAACGGAAAATCAAGAACATTATAGTTAATTCTAATGAAAACACATTGTTTTTTATCATTTGTATTGGAAACAACATTGTCATATGTCTTTTCTTGGATCTAAATAATACGAAACCTCGCTCTATGATTTGAAGTTAAAATCCTCAAATATTGTTATATAGTGACTTTTTTCACGATTTTCATGTAGTTTGATATTACGTAAATATATTCATTTTTACCAATATTTCGATACTATTTCATGTAGTATTACGATATGTGATTTGGCCCTCAAATCTCAGAATTTCGCATAATATTGCATTTTAGGCAAGTTTTCTTGCATTTTGTTTCGTACGAAAAAACATCGAATATAGCAATATTTTGACGTTTATCATCTCCTTTTCCTTCATGTGATTTAAACAAAATATCATCGAATTAGGCAATATTATGCCGTTTTCCACGTTTTTGTGAATTTTCAGCCCATGGGTTTTAATTCATATATATACGATAAAAATGATGCAAACACACAATTGATTAGATAATAACCTTAAATACTTCATTTTCAATCATCTATTTGTTTCTCGTTAAAATACTGAGTAAGATATTGAAAAGGGGAGAAGTTCGGTTTTTATTGCATATATCGACGTTTCAGCCGGATTAGAGCGGTTTTACGTGTACATCTTTCCTCGTTAATATAAACGGAAAATCAAGAACATTATAGTTAATTCTAATGAAAACACATTGTTTTTATCATTTGTATTGGAAATAACATTGTCATATGTCTTTTCTTGGAACTAAATAATACGAAAACTCGCTCTATGATTTGAAGTTAAAATCCTCAAATATGGTTATATAGTGACTTTTTTCACGTTTTTTATGTAGTTTGATATTACGTAAATATATTCATTTTTACCAATATTTCGATACTATTTCATGTAGTATCACGATATGTGATTTGGCCTTCAAATCTCAGAATTTCGCATAATATTGCATTTTAAGAAAGTTTTCTTGCATTTTGTTTCGTACGAAAAATCATCGAATATAGCAATATTTTGACGTTTATCATCTCCTTTTCCTTCATGTGATTTAAACAAAATATCATCGAATTAGGCAATATTATGCCGTTTTCCACGTTTTTGTGAATTTTCAGTCCATGGGTTTTAATTCATATATATACGATAAAAATGATGCAAACACATAATTGATTAGATAATAACCTTAAATACTTCATTTTCAATCATCTATTTGTTTCTAGTTAAAATACTGAGTAAGATATTGAAAAGGGGAGAAGTTCGGTTTTTATTGCATATATCGACGGTTCAGCCGGATTAGAGCGGTTTTACGTGTACATCTTCCATCGTTAATATAAACGGAAAATCAAGAACATTATCGTTAATTCTAATGAAAACACATTGTTTTTTATCATTTGTATTGGAAACAACATTGTCATATGTCTTTTCTTGGATCTAAATAATACGAAACCTCGCTCTATGATTTGAAGGTAAAATCCTCAAATATGGTTTTATAGTGACTTTTTACATGTTTTTCATGTATATTACGTAAATATATTCATTTTTACCAATATTTCGATACTATTTCATGTAGTATCACGATATGTGATTTGGCCTTCAAATCTCAGAATTTCGCATAATATTGCATTTTAAGAAAGTTTTCTTGCATTTAGTTTCGTACGAAAAATCATCGCATATAGCAATATTTTGATGTTTATCATCTCCTTTTCCTTCATGTGATTTAAACAAAATATCATCGAATTAGGCAATATTATGCCGTTTTCCACGTTTTTGTGAATTTTCCGTCCATGGGTATTAATTCATATATATACGATAAAAATGATGCAAACACATAATTGATTAGATAATAACCTTAAATACTTCATTTTCAATCATCTATTTGTTTCTAGTTAAAATACTGAGTAAGATATTGAAAAGGGGAGAAGTTCGATTTTTATTGCATATATCGACGTTTCAGCCGGATTAGAGCGGTTTTACGTGTACATCTTCCATCGTTAATATAAACGGAAAATCAAGAACATTATAGTTAATTCTAATGAAAACACATTGTTTTTTATCATTTGTATTGGAAACAACATTGTCATATGTCTTTTCCTGGATCTAAATAATACGAAACCTCGCTCTATGATTTGAAGGTAAAATCCTCAAATATGGTTATATAGTGACTTTTTACATGTTTTTCATGTATATTACGTAAATATATTCATTTTTACCAATATTTCGATACTATTTCATGTAGTATCACGATATGTGATTTGGCCTTCAAATCTCAGAATTTCGCATAATATTGCATTTTAAGAAAGTTTTCTTGCATTTTGTTTCGTACGAAAAATCATCGAATATAGCAATATTTTGACGTTTATCATCTCCTTTTCCTTCTTGTGATTTAAACAAAATATCATCGAATTAGGCAATATTATGCCGTTTTCCACGTTTTTGTGAATTTTCCGTCCATGGGTATTAATTCATATATATACGATAAAAATGATGCAAACACATAATTGATTAGATAATAACCTTAAATACTTCATTTTCAATCATCTATTTGTTTCTAGTTAAAATACTGAGTAAGATATTGAAAAGGGGAGAAGTTCGATTTTTATTGCATATATCGACGTTTCAGCCGGATTAGAGCGGTTTTACGTGTACATCTTCCATCGTTAATATGAACAGAAAATCAAGAACATTATAGTTAATTCTAATGAAAACACATTGTTTTTTATCATTTGTATTGGAAACAACATTGTCATATGTCTTTTCTTGGATCTAAATAATACGAAACCTCGCTCTATGATTTAAAGGTAAATTCCTCAAATATGGTTATATAGTGACTTTTTCACGTTTTTCATGTAGTTTGATATTACGTAAATATATTCATTTTTTCCAATATTTCGATACTATTTCATATAGTATCACGATATGTGATTTGGCCTTCAAATCTCAGAATTTCGCATAATATTG
The DNA here is from genome assembly GCF_040958095.1 of Procambarus clarkii. Lineage (NCBI taxonomy): Eukaryota > Metazoa > Arthropoda > Malacostraca > Decapoda > Cambaridae > Procambarus > Procambarus clarkii. Next base: position 1,002,166 of record NC_091165.1, on the reverse strand, counting down.
CATTTTAAGCAAGTTTTCTTTCATTTTGCTTCGTACGAAAAATCATCGAATTTAGCAATATTTTAACGTTTATCATCTCCTTTTCCTTCATGTGATTTAAACAAAATATCATCGAATTAGGCAATATTTTGCGGTTTTCCACGTTTTTGTGAATTTTCCGTCCATGGGTATTAATTCATATATATATACGATAAAAATGATGCAAACACATAATTGATTAGATAATAACCTTAAATACTTCATTTTCAATCATCTATTTGTTTCTCGTTAAAATACTGAGTAAGATATTGAAAAGGGGAGAAGTTCGGTTTTTATTGCATATATCGACGTTTCAGCCGGATTAGAGCGGTTTTACGTGTACATCTTCCATCGTTAATATAAACAGAAAATCAAGAACATTATAGTTAATTCTAATGAAAACACATTGTTTTTTATCATTTGTATTGGAAACAACATTGTCATATGTCTTTTCTTGGATCTAAATAATACGAAACCTCGCTCTATGATTTGAAGTTAAAATCCTCAAATATTGTTATATAGTGACTTTTTTCACGTTTTTCATGTAGTTTGATATTACGTAAATATATTCATTTTTACCAATATTTCGATACTATTTCGGTATTACGATATGTGATTTGGCCCTCAAATCTCAGAATTTCGCATAATATTGCATTTTAGGCAAGTTTTCTTGCATTTTGTTTCGTACGAAAAATCATCGAATATAGCAATATTTTGACGTTTATCATCTCCTTTTCCTTCATGTGATTTAAACAAAATATCATCGAATTAGGCAATATTTTGCCGTTTTCCACGTTTTTGTGAATTTTCCGTCCATGGGTATTAATTCATATATATATATATACGATAAAAATGATGCAAACACATAATTGATTAGATAATAACCTTAAATACTTCATTTTCAATCATCTATTTGTTTCTCGTTAAAATACTGAGTAAGATATTGGAAAGGGGAGAAGTTCGGTTTTTATTGCATATATCGACGTTTCAGCCGGATTAGAGCGGTTTTACGTGTACATCTTCCATCGTTAATATAATCGGAAAATCAAGAACATTATAGTTAATTCTAATGAAAACACATTGTTTTTTATCATTTGTATTGGAAACAACATTGTCATATGTCTTTTCTTGGATCTAAATAATACGAAACCTCGCTCTATGATTTGAAGTTAAAATCCTCAAATATGGTTATATAGTGACTTTTTTCACGTTTTTCTTGTAGTTTGATATTACGTAAATATATTCATTTTTACCAATATTTCGATACTATTTCATGTAGTATTACGATATGTGATTTGGCCTTCAAATCTCAGAATTTCGCATAATATTGCATTTTAGGCAAGTTTTCTTGCATTTTGTTTCGTACGAAAAATTATCGAATATAGCAATATTTTGACGTTTATCATCTTCTTTTCCTTCATGTGATTTAAACAAAATATCATCGAATTAGGCAATATTATGCCGTTTTCCACGTTTTTGTGAATTTTCAGTCCATGGGTTTTAATTCATATATATACGATAAAAATGATGCAAACACACAATTGATTAGATAATAACCTTAAATACTTCATTTTCAATCATCTATTTGTTTCTCGTTAAAATACTGAGTAAGATATTGAAAAGGGGAGAAGTTCGGTTTTTATTGCATATATCGACGTTTCAGCCGGATTAGAGCGGTTTTACGTGTACATCTTCCCTCGTTAATATAAACGGAAAATCAAGAACATTATAGTTAATTCTAATGAAAACACATTGTTTTTTATCATTTGTATTGGAAACAACATTGTCATATGTCTTTTCTTGGAACTAAATAATACGAAAACTCGCTCTATGATTTGAAGTTAAAATCCTCAAATATAGTTATATAATGACTTTTTTCACGTTTTTCATGTAGTTTGATATTACGTAAATATATTCATTTTTAAAAATATTTCGATACTATTTCATGTAGTATCACGATATGTGATTTGGCCTTCAAATCTCAGAATTTCGCATAATATTGCATTTTAAGCAAGTTTTCTTTCATTTTGCTTCGTACGAAAAATCATCGAATTTAGCAATATTTTAACGTTTATCATCTCCTTTTCCTTCATGTGATTTAAACAAAATATCATCGAATTAGGCAATATTTTGCGGTTTTCCACGTTTTTGTGAATTTTCCGTCCATGGGTATTAATTCATATATATATACGATAAAAATGATGCAAACACATAATTGATTAGATAATAACCTTAAATACTTCATTTTCAATCATCTATTTGTTTCTCGTTAAAATACTGAGTAAGATATTGAAAAGGGGAGAAGTTCGGTTTTTATTGCATATATCGACGTTTCAGCCGGATTAGAGCGGTTTTACGTGTACATCTTCCATCGTTAATATAAACAGAAAATCAAGAACATTATAGTTAATTCTAATGAAAACACATTGTTTTTTATCATTTGTATTGGAAACAACATTGTCATATGTCTTTTCTTGGATCTAAATAATACGAAACCTCGCTCTATGATTTGAAGTTAAAATCCTCAAATATTGTTATATAGTGACTTTTTTCACGTTTTTCATGTAGTTTGATATTACGTAAATATATTCATTTTTACCAATATTTCGATACTATTTCGGTATTACGATATGTGATTTGGCCCTCAAATCTCAGAATTTCGCATAATATTGCATTTTAGGCAAGTTTTCTTGCATTTTGTTTCGTACGAAAAATCATCGAATATAGCAATATTTTGACGTTTATCATCTCCTTTTCCTTCATGTGATTTAAACAAAATATCATCGAATTAGGCAATATTTTGCCGTTTTCCACGTTTTTGTGAATTTTCCGTCCATGGGTATTAATTCATATATATATATATACGATAAAAATGATGCAAACACATAATTGATTAGATAATAACCTTAAATACTTCATTTTCAATCATCTATTTGTTTCTCGTTAAAATACTGAGTAAGATATTGGAAAGGGGAGAAGTTCGGTTTTTATTGCATATATCGACGTTTCAGCCGGATTAGAGCGGTTTTACGTGTACATCTTCCATCGTTAATATAATCGGAAAATCAAGAACATTATAGTTAATTCTAATGAAAACACATTGTTTTTTATCATTTGTATTGGAAACAACATTGTCATATGTCTTTTCTTGGATCTAAATAATACGAAACCTCGCTCTATGATTTGAAGTTAAAATCCTCAAATATGGTTATATAGTGACTTTTTTCACGTTTTTCTTGTAGTTTGATATTACGTAAATATATTCATTTTTACCAATATTTCGATACTATTTCATGTAGTATTACGATATGTGATTTGGCCTTCAAATCTCAGAATTTCGCATAATATTGCATTTTAGGCAAGTTTTCTTGCATTTTGTTTCGTACGAAAAATTATCGAATATAGCAATATTTTGACGTTTATCATCTTCTTTTCCTTCATGTGATTTAAACAAAATATCATCGAATTAGGCAATATTATGCCGTTTTCCACGTTTTTGTGAATTTTCAGTCCATGGGTTTTAATTCATATATATACGATAAAAATGATGCAAACACACAATTGATTAGATAATAACCTTAAATACTTCATTTTCAATCATCTATTTGTTTCTCGTTAAAATACTGAGTAAGATATTGAAAAGGGGAGAAGTTCGGTTTTTATTGCATATATCGACGTTTCAGCCGGATTAGAGCGGTTTTACGTGTACATCTTCCCTCGTTAATATAAACGGAAAATCAAGAACATTATAGTTAATTCTAATGAAAACACATTGTTTTTTATCATTTGTATTGGAAACAACATTGTCATATGTCTTTTCTTGGAACTAAATAATACGAAAACTCGCTCTATGATTTGAAGTTAAAATCCTCAAATATAGTTATATAATGACTTTTTTCACGTTTTTCATGTAGTTTGATATTACGTAAATATATTCATTTTTAAAAATATTTCGATACTATTTCATGTAGTATCACGATATGTGATTTGGCCTTCAAATCTCAGAATTTCGCATAATATTGCATTTTAAGCAAGTTTTCTTGCATTTTGCTTCGTACGAAAAATCATCGAATTTAGCAATATTTTAACGTTTATCATCTCCTTTTCCTTCATGTGATTTAAACAAAATATCATCGAACTAGGCAATATTTTGCTGTTTTCCACGTTTTTGTGAATTTTCCGTCCATGGGTATTAATTCATATATATATACGATAAAAATGATGCAAACACATAATTGATTAGATAAAAACATTAAATACTTCATTTTCAATCATCTATTTGTTTCTCGGTAAAATACTGAGTAAGATATTGAAAAGGGGAGAAGTTCGGTTTTTATTGCATATATCGACGTTTCAGCCGGATTAGAGCTGTTTTACGTGTACATCTTCCATCGTTAATATAATCGGAAAATCAAGAACATTATAGTTAATTCTAATGAAAACACATTGTTTTTTATCATTTGTATTGGAAACAACTTTGTCATATGTCTTTTCTTGGATCTAAACAATACGAAACCTCGCTCTATGATTTGAAGGTAAAATCCTCAAATATGGTTATATAGTGACTTTTTTCACGTTTTTCATGTAGTTTGATATTACGTAAATATATTCATTTTTACCAATATTTCGATACTATTTCATGTAGTATCACGATATGTGATTTGGCCTTCAAATCTCAGAATTTCGCATAATATTGCATTTTAAGCAAGTTTTCTTCCATTTTGCTTCGTACGAAAAATCATCGAATTTAGCAATATTTTAACGTTTATCATCTCCTTTTCCTTCATGTGATTTAAACAAAATATCATCGAACTAGGCAATATTTTGCTGTTTTCCACGTTTTTGTGAATTTTCCGTCCATGGGTATTAATTCATATATATATACGATAAAAATGATGCAACCACATAATTGATTAGATAATAACATTAAATACTTCATTTTCAATCATCTATTTGTTTCTCGGTAAAATACTGAGTAAGATATTGAAAAGGGGAGAAGTTCGGTTTTTATTGCATATATCGACGTTTCAGCCGGATTAGAGCGGTTTTACGTGTAATTTGATTATATTTTGTTTATATCACATAAAGGAAAAGGGGAATGATAAACGTCAAAATATTACTAAATTCGATGATTTACAGTACGAAACAAAATGCATGAAAACTTGCTTAAAATGCAATATTATGCGAAATTCTGAGATTTGAAAGCGAAATCACATATCGTGATTGTACCGATGGAAGATGTACACGTAAAACCGTACAATTCCAGCTGAAACGTCGATATATGCAATAAAAACCGAATTTCTCCCCTTTTCAATATCTCACTCAGTATTTCAACGAGAAACAAATAGATGATTGAAGATGAAGTATTTAAGTTTATTATCTAATCAATTACGTGTTTGCATCATTTTTATCTTATATATAATGAATTAATGACCCTTGAGCCATATTTTGGAGACAAATTCTGACTTTCTACACCGAAAATATGCCAATTACTGAGAGCTGCGATGGGTAACATTTTGCCCAATCCCCCCCTGCAGTTTTCAAAATACCTCAAACATCACAAATTGAAAGCTTGAGGCATATTTTGGAGCCAAATTCTGTCTTTCTGCTCGTATTCGCCGTTTAAAATTACGACCTTTTTTACCGAAAATATGCCAATTACTGAAAGCGGCGATGGATCACATTTTGACCCAACCCCTCCATGCAATTTTTAATATATCCAAAACATCCCAAATTAGAAGCTGGAGCCATATTTTGGAGCCAAATTCTGGCTCTCTGCACGTATTCGCCGTTTGGAGTTACGACTTTTTATACCGAAAATATGGCAATTACTCTAAGCGGCGATGGATAACATTTAGCCCACACTTTCCACGCAGTTTTCAAAATATCCTAAAAATCCCAAATTTGACGTTTGGGCCATATTTTAGAGCCAAATTCTGGCTCTCTGCACGTATTCGCAGTTTGAAATTACAAATTTTTATTCCAAAATACGCCAATTTCTTAGAGCGGCAATGGGTCACATTTTGCCCAAACCCCCCTGCGGTTTGCAAAATATCCCAAACATCCCAAACTCAACCCTTGAGCCATATTTTGGAGCCAAAATTTTTGCTTTCTGCACGTATTCGCAATTTCATATTACAACTTTTTATACCGAAAATATGCCAATAACTGAATGCGGTGATGGATCACATTTTTCCCAAACCCTCCCTGCAGTTTTTAAAATCTCCCAAACATCCCAAATTCGACCCTTGAGCAATATTTTGGAGCCAAATTCTGGCTTTCTGCATGTATTCGCAGTTTGAAATTACGAATTTTTATACCGACTATATGCCAATTACTGAGAGCAGCGATGGGTCACATTTTGCCCAAACGCTCCCCGCAGTTTTTAAAATCTCCCAAACATCCCAAATTCGACCGTTGAGCAATATTTTGGAGCCAAATTCTGGCTTTCTGCATGTATTCGCAGTTTGAAATTACGAATTTTTATACCGAAAATATGCCAATTACTGAAAGCGGCGAAGGATCACATTTTCCCCAAACCCTCCCTGTAGTTTTCAAAATATCCCAAGCATCCCAATTTCGACCCTTCAGCCATATTTTTTAACCAAATTCTTGCCACCCATATTACAAGTTTAAAATTACGACATTTTATACCGAAAATATGCCAATTACCTAGAGCGGCGATGGGTCACATTTTGCCCCCCCACCCCCACTGCAGTTTTCAAAATATCCCAAACTATCCAAATTCGACACTTGAGCCATATTTTGGAGCCAAATTCTAGCTCTCTGCACGGATTCGCAGTTTGAAAATACGAATTTTATTACGAAAATAAGCCAATTACTGTGAGAGGCGATGAGTCACATTTTGCCCAAACCCAGCCTGCAGTTTTCAAAACTTCCCAAACTTCCCAAATTCGACGCTTGAGCCATATTTGGGAGCCAAATTCTAGCTCTCTGCACATATTCGCAGTTTAAAAATTACGACTTTTTATACCAAAAATATGCCAATTACTGAGAGCTGTGATGGGTCACATATTGCCCAAACCCCCCTGTAGTTTTCAAAATATCCCAAACATCCCAAATTCGACCCTTGAGCCATATTTTGGAGCCAAATTATGGCTCTGTGCATGTATCCCTCCCCCTATTCCCCCCCTAGTGTTACCCCTCCCCCCTCTCCATCCCGTCAAACAGAGAAAATGGCGGCGAAAACGCTTTATTTACCCAGCCAAACCGTTCACCTCATTTGGACATACAACAGTAAATATTAATTATTACACCCGTTTAAACATTCACATGTCAGTCAGTTAGCCTAAATTCTCCTATATTCATTCATACATGACACTGCAATTATTGCAATTGTTTATAAATAGACACTAACTAACCCTGCTTGCTCCAAGGTATAAATACAGGTGCCAAATTTTTTTCAGAAGGCAACTCCAGCTTGGCTTAGTCGGATAGAACATGTTCCTAATCCGGATAGACCTGCGTTCGAGCCTGTCGCAACGGATGCAATTACAGGGCACAGATAGATTTCTGTGATGTCCTCTCCTGTAGGAGCATCAGTTTCGATAGATTCTCTGGATAGCCGAAGATTGATTGACTGCTCCCTTGGAATGTGGGGAAGGGTTGAAATCCGGGGGCCCACGGACGGATACCTGGATGCACTGACCTCGGGCAGGTCTTTCAATTCACCTGGATTTCAGGTGGGGAGAATGGAGGCAATTTGGGTCGACACAAATGGCTTCCTGGTCCCAGAACTCCATGGATACACGTGTCTGTGTATCCTTGGATACATGTCCGTGTATCACAGACAAGCACAGATAGTCACACGGGTTGATCACACGGATACATTTCCGTGTGATCCGTGAATCCGTGTGATACGGGATTCGAACCTATGTAGGTGGGAATAAGGATATGGGAGGCAATTTGAGGGGACACAAATGGCTTCCTGGACCCCAGAACCCCATGGACCCCAAAACATTACGGTTACGTTTAATCAATAATTACTTAATTAATTAATTATCAATTAATAATTAATTAATAATCAAATAATTTAATAAACATTACGGTTAATCCCATAAGATAAGATACACGGAAATCCCTAAGATACACGGATAGGTTCGTGTCACAGGTAACAGTGGGACGGAAGAGAGGGAGGGAGGGAGGAAGAGAGGGAGGGAGGGAGGAAGGGAGAGAGGGAGGGTATTTCAATTATCAGTTTTATTAATTACAATTAAATCAATTTAAATTAATTTAACTCAATTTAATTATGTTATTTTCAATTATCAAGGTATTTCAATTATCAGTTTTATTAATTACAATTAAATCAATTTAAATTAATTTAACTCAATTTAATTTAAGTTAGAAATTAAGATTTAATTAATTAAGATTAGTCTTAATTTAAATGAGTTTAAATCTAGGGAGGGAAGGAAGGAGGTTTATTTTCTGTTGTTAAGTTAGCGTAGGTTTCATTAGTATTGCGTAGTATCATTAGGTTTAACCAACCTAACCAACCTAAACTAACCTAACCTTACCTAATATAACCAACCTTTTTTAAAGTTCATAAACCTTTATACGCTATTAATACGCTATATTAAAGAAAATTATTTAAAAAAATAGACTATAATAAATAAATTTAAAATTGTTCCTTAACTTGTTCCTTATTCCTCCCTTTATAGGGAGGGAGGGAGGGAGGGAGGAAGGGAGGAAGGGAGAGAGGGAGGGTATTTCAATTATCAGTTTTATTAATTACAATTAAATCATTTTAAATTAATTTAACTCAATTTAATTTAAGTTAGAAATTTATCTAAGAAGAAGTCTTAATTTTAATTTTAATTAAGTTAGAAGTCTTAATTTAAATGAGTTTAAATCTAGGGAGGGAAGGAGGGAGGTTTATTTTCTGTTGTTAGGTTAGCGTAGGTTTTATTAGTATTGCGTAGTATCATTAGGTTTAACCAACCTTACCAACCTAAACTAACCTACCCTTACCTAATATAACCAACCTTTTTAAAGTTCATAAACCTTTATAAACATTAATGTAAACTATATTAAAGAAAATTATTTTAGAAAATAGACTATATTAAATAAATTTAAAATTGTTCCCTAACTTGTTCCTTGTTCCTCCCTTTATACACCTTTGGTAACTATAGGTTAAAAATAATAGAGTCATTAATTCCATTAGGCAGTTTAGGTTAGTTTAGGTTACAGGTTAGGTTAGGTTTAGGTTTAGGTTAGGTTGGGAAATAAGTCAGTGCTTTAAACAACCAACGGCTAAAAGGACAGACTCCAAGATTAATGCTCTATCTTGCTGGATCGAGCATTAATGTGCATTAAATTATTAATTTAAATTAAATTATTACATTTTTAAATTATTAGCATTAAAGCATGAATTGGATCTATTTGTGTACTCACACATAGGTGAGTACACATAAATGAATAACTTGCTCCTTTTCGTCTCACAATCGGGGATTCAAGGGTTCGAATCCCGGTCGGACAGGGTTGTAATTGTTGGTAGCGTTTCCTTTCACCCAATGCCTTTATTCACCTAGAAGTAAATAGTGAGTTACTTGCATCCTTGTGCAATGTAAACTATATTAAAGAAAATTATTTTAAAAAATAGACTATATTAAATAAATTTAAAATTGTTCCTTAACTTGTTCCTTGTTCCTCCCTTTATACACCTTTGGTAACTATAGGTTAAAAATAATAAAGTCATTAACTCCATTAGGCAGTTTTAGGTTAGTTTAGGTTACAGGTTAGGTTAGGTTTAGGTTTAGGTTAGGTTGGGAAATAAGTCAGTGCTCTAAACAACCAACGGCTAAAAGGACAGACTCCAAGATTAATGCTCTATCTTGCTGGATCGAGCATTAATGTGCATTAAATTATTAATTTAAATTAATTATTAAATTTTTTAATTATTAGCATTAAAGCATGAATTGGATCTATTTGTGTACTCACACATAGGTGAGTACACATAAATGAATAACTTGTTCCGTCTCGTCTCACTATCGGGGATTCAAGGGTTCGAATCCCGGTCGGACAGGGTTGTAATTGTTGGTAGCGTTTCCTTTCACCCAATGCCTTTATTCACCTAGAAGTAAATAGTGAGTTACTTGCATCCTTGTGAGTGAGTGAGGGTTAGTCACTAGTTGGACCTTGTGGAATAGGTGTTATAAGCCTAACATATGTATATATATAAACTGCTTGTTCCACGACTCAGTGATTTTACATGTGTTGACTAAATGATGCCTAAGAGAGCATATCTAAGACCTAAAATTTGGAAACTTTAGATTATTTTTACTTTTAAATTATTTGAATTTATGCCAAGGCCATTTATGTTTTGAAGACATTTGCTTAGGTTCTTTAATTACCGATAGGTTGGTGGCATTTGCATGCAATTTGTGCGAGATCAATAGCATCCCAACATTTCCATTTTAGAGAAACACTTCATTTGTTGTTGGTTTGACTAAATAGTTGCTATAAGCACTATCATTAATGGAGCAATGGCTGGTATGTGTGAGTAAACTCCATTATGCAGTTTTAGGTTAGTTTGGGTTACAGGTTAGGTTAGGTTTTAGGTTACGGTGTTCAGGTTTGATTAGGTGACAGGTTGATTATTAGATGACACTTACAAACCTGTGAGTGTGTGTGTGTGTGTGTGTGTGTGTGTGTGTGTGTGTGTGTGTGTGTGTGTGTGTGTGTGTGTGTGTGTGTGTGTGTGTGTGTGTGTGGGTGTGTGGGTGTGTGTGTGTGTGTGTGTGTGTGTGTGTGTGTGTGTGTGTGTGTGTAAGAATGTCGCACATTGAAATGTGTTAATGTGATTATAATAGTTTTTACCGTCTGTGAAGAAAATGTCTGTAATCATTTGTCATTCCATTTTCTTTCAGCCTGCCTGCTTGCCTGCCTGCCTGCCTGCCAGACAAAATATCAACAAAATATCATCGAATTAGGCAATATTTTGCTGTTTTTCCACGTTTTTGTGAATTTCCAGTATATTGGTATTAATTCATTAAATATACGATAAAAATGATACAAACACATAATTGATTAGATAATAACCTTAAATACTTCATTTTCAATCATCTATTTGTTTCTCGTTGAAATACTGAGTAAGATATTGAAAACGGGAGAAGTTCGGTTTTTATTGCATATATCGACGTTTCAGCCGGAATAGAACGGTTTACATGTACATCTTCCATCGGTAATATAAACGAAAAATCAGGAACATTTTAGTTAATTCTAATGAAAACACATTGATTTTTATCATATGTATTGGAAACAACATTCTCATATGTCTTTTCTTGGATCTAAATAATACGAAACCTCGCTCTATGATTCGAAGTTAAAATCCTCAAATTTGAAATAATATTGACTTTTTTCACGTTTTTCATGTAGTTTGATATTACGTAAATATATTCATTTGTACCAATATTTCGATACTATTTCATGTAGTGTCAGGATATGTGATTTGGCCCTCATATCTCAAATTTTCGCAAAATATTGCATTTAAGCAAGTTTTCTTGTATTTTGTTTCGTACTAAACATCATCGAATTTAGCAATATTTTGACGTTTATCATCCCCCTTTTCCTTTATGTGATTAAAACAAAATATCATCGAATTAGGCAATAATTTGCTGTTTTTCCACGTTTTTGTGAATTTTCAGTTTATTGGTATTAATTCAATAAATATACGATAAAAATGATGCAAACACGTAATTGATTAAATAATAAACTTAAATACTTCATCTTCAATCATCTATTTGTTTCTCGTTGAAATACTGAGTAAGATATTGAAAAGGGGAGAAATTCGGTTTTTATTGCATATATCGACGTTTCAGCTGGAAATGTGCGGTTTTACGTGTACATCTTCTATCGGTAATATAAACGGAAAATCAGGAACATTTTAGTTAATTCTAATGTAAACACATTGAATTTTATACTTTGTATTGGAAACAACATTGTCATATGTCTTTTCTTGGATCTAAATAATACGAAACCTCGCTCTACGATTCGAAGTTAAAATCCTCAAATTTGGAATAATATTGACTTTTTTCTCGTTTTTCATGTAGTTTGATATTACGTAAATATATTCATTTTTACCAATATTTCGAAACTATTTCATGTAGTATCACAATATGTGATTTGGCCTTCATATCTCAGATTTTCGCATAATATTGCATTTTAAGCAAGTTTTCTTGCATTTTGTTTCGTACTAAACATCATCGAATTTAGCAATATTTTGACGTTTATCATTCCCTTTTCCTTTATGTGATATAAACAAAATATCACCGAATTAGGCAATATTTTGCCGTTTTTCAACGGTTTTGTGAATTTTCAGTTTATTGTTATTAATACATTAAATATACGATAAAAATTATGCAAACACGTAATTGATTAGAAATTAATCTTAAATACCTCATTTTCAATCAACTATTTGTTTCTCGTTAAAATACTGAGTAAAATATTGAAAAGGGGAGAAGTTCGGTTTTTATTGCATATATCGACGTTTCAGCCGGAATTGTGCGGTTTTACGTATACATTTTCCATCGGTAATATAAACGGAAAATCAGGAACATTTTAGTTCATTCTAATGAAAACACACTGATTTTTATCATTTGTATTGGAAACAACTTTGTCATATGTCTTTTCTTGGATCTAAATAATACGAAACCTCGCTTTATGATTCGAAGTTAAAATCCTTAAATTTGGTTTAATAGAGATTTTTTTTTACGTTTTTCAAGTTGTTTGATATTACGTAAATATTTTCATTTTTACCATAATTTCGAAACTTTTTCACTTAGTAGCACGATATGTGATTTCGCCTTCAAATCTCAGAATTTCGCATAATATTGCATTTTAAGCAAATTTTCTTCCTTTTGTTTCGTATTATAATCATCGAATTTAGTAATATTTTGACGTTTATCATCCCCCTTTTCTTTATGTGATATAAACAAAATATCATCGAATTAGGCAATATTTTGCTGTTTTTCCTCGTTTTTGTGAATTTCCAGTTTATTGTTATTAATTCATTAAATATACGATAAAAATGATACAAACACATAATTGATTAGATAATAACCTTAAATACTTCATTTTCAATCTATTTGTTTCTCGTTGAAATACTGAGTAAGATATTGAAAAGGGGAGAAGCTCGGTTTTTATTCCATATATCGACGTTTCAGCCGGAATTGTGCGGTTTTACGTATACATTTTCCATCGGTAATATAAACGGAAAATCAGGAACATTTTAGTTCATTCTAATGAAAATACATTGATTTTTATCATTTGTATTGGAAACAACATTGTCATATGTCTTTTCTTGGATCTGAATAATACGAAACCTCGCTTTATGATTCGAAGTTAAAATCCTTAAATTTATTTTAATTGTGACTTTTTTAACGTTTTCATGTTGTTTGATATTACGTAAATATTTTCATTTTTACCAAAATTTCGATACTTTTTCATGTAGTATCACGATATGTGATTTCGCCTTCAAATCACAGAATTTCGCATAATATTGCATTTTAAGAAAGTTTTCTTGCATTTTGTTTCGTAAAGGAAACAAAATGACGTAAGGAAACGTAAAGGAAACAAAATTAAGGAAAAGGGGATGATAAACGTCAAAATATTGCTAAATTCGATGATGTTTAGTACGAAACAAAATGCAAGAAAAGTTGCTTAAAGTGCAATATTATGCGAAAATCTGAGATATGAGGCCAAATCACATTTCGTGATACTACATGAAATAGTATCGAAATATTGTTATAAATGAATATATTTACGTAATATCAAACTACACGAAAAACGTGAAAAAAGTCACTATTATTCCAAATTTAAGGATTTTAACTTCCAATAATAAAGCGAGGTTTCGTATTATTTAGATCCAAGAAAGGACATATGACAATGTTGTTTCCAATACAAATGATAAAAATCAATGTGTTTTCATTAGAATTACCTAAAATGTTCCTGATTTTCCGTTTATATTACCGACGGAAGATGTACACGTAAAACCGTTCAATTCCAGCTGAAACCTCGATATAGGCAATAAAAACCGAACTTCTCTCCAGATAATTTCCAGTTTATTCGTATTAATTCATTAAATATACGATAAAAATGATACAAACACATAATTGATTAGATAATAACCTTAAATACTTCATTTTCAATTATAAATTTGTTTCTCGTTGAAATACTGAGTAAGATATTGAAAAGGGGAGAAATTCGGTTTTTATTGCATATACCGACGTTTCAGCTGGAATTGTGCGGTTTTACGTGTAAATCTACCATCGGTAATATAAACGAAAAATCAGGAACATTTTAGTTAATTCTAATGAAAACACATTGAATTTTATCATTTGTATTGGAAACAACATTGTCATATGTCTTTTATTGGATCTAAATAATACGAAACCTCGCTCTACGATTCGAAGTTAAAATCCTCAAATTTGGAATAATATTGACTTTTTTCACGTTTTTCATGTAGTTTGATATTACGTAAATATATTCTTTTTTACCAATATTTCGAAATTATTTCATGTAGTATCACGATATGTGATTTGGCCTTCATATCTCTGATTTTCGCATAATATTGCATTTTAAGCAAGTTTTCTTGCATTTTGTTTCGTACTAAACATAATCGAATTTAGCAATATTTTGACGTTTATCATTCCCTTTTCCTTTATGTGATTTAAACAAAATATCACTGAATTAGCCAATATTTTGCGGTTTTTCAACGGTTTTCTGAATTTTCAGTTTCTTGTTATTAATACATTAAATATACGATAAAAATTATGCAAACACGTAATTGATTAAATAATAAACTTGAATACTTCATCTTCAATCATCTATTTGTTTCTCGTTGAAATACTGAGTATGATATTGAAAAAAGGGAAAAGTTCGTTTTTTATTGCATATATCGACGTTTCAGCTGGAATTGTGCGGTTTTACGTGTACATCTTCTATCGGTAATATAAACGAAAAATCAGGAACATTTTAGTTAATTCTAATGAAAACACATTGAATTTTATCATTTGTATTGGAAACAACATTGTCATATGTCTTTTCTTGGATCTAAATAACACGAAACCTCGCTCTACGATTCGAAGTTAAAATCCTCACATCTGGAATAATATTGACTTTTTTCACGTTTTTCATGTAGTTTGATATTAGGTAAATATATAAATTTTTTACCAATATTTCGAAACTATTTCATGTAGTATCACTAGATGTGATTTGGCCTTCATATCTCAGATTTTCGCATAATATTGTTTTTAAGCAAGTTTTCTTGCATTTTGTTTCGTACTAAACATCATCGAAATTAGCAATATTTTGACGTTTATCATCCCCTTTTCCTTTATGTGATTTAAACAAAATATCATCGAATTAGGCAATATTTTGCCGTTTTTCAACGGTTTTGTGAATTTTCAGTTTATTGTTATTAATACATTAAATATACGATAAAAATGATGCAAATACGTAATTGATTAGAAATTAATCTTAAATACCTCATTTTCAATCAACTATTTGTTTCTCGTTGAAATTCTGAGTAAGATATTGAAAAGGGGAGAAGTTCGGTTTTTATTGCATATATCGACGTTTCAGCCGGAATTGTGCGGTTTTACGTATACATTTTCCATCGGCAATATAAACGGAAAATCAGGAACATTTTAGTTAATTCTAATGAAAACACATTGAATTTTATCATTTGTATTGGAAACAACATTGTCATATGTCTTTTATTGGATCTAAATAATACGAAACCTCGCTCTACGATTCGAAGTTAAAATCCTCAAATTTGGAATAATATTGACTTTTTTCACGTTTTTCATGTAGTTTGATATTACGTAAATATATTCTTTTTTACCATTATTTCGAAATTATTTCATGTAGTATCACGATATGTGATTTGGCCTTCATATCTCTGATTTTCGCATAATATTGCATTTTAAGCAAGTTTTCTTGCATTTTGTTTCGTACTAAACATAATCGAATTTAGCAATATTTTGACGTTTATCATTCCCTTTTCCTTTATGTGATTTAAACAAAATATCACTGAATTAGCCAATATTTTGCGGTTTTTCAACGGTTTTCTGAATTTTCAGTTTCTTGTTATTAATACATTAAATATACGATAAAAATTATGCAAACACGTAATTGATTAGAAATTAATCTTAAATACCTCATTTTCATTTAACGATTTGTTTCTCGTTGAAATACTGAGTAAGATATTGAAAAGGGGAGAAGTTCGGTTTTTATTGCATATATCGACGTTTCAGCCGGAATTGTGCGGTTTTACGTGTACATTTTCCATCGGTAATATAAACGGAAATTCAGGAACATTTTAGTTCAATCTAATGAAAACACATTGATTTTTATCATTTGTATTGGAAACAACATTGTCATATGTCTTTTCTTGGATCTGAATAATACGAAACCTCGCTTTATGATTCGAAGTTAAAATCCTTAAATTAGGTTTAATAGTGACTTTTTTTTACGTTTTTCATGTTGTTTGATATTACGTAAATATTTTCATTTTTACCATAATTTCGATACTTTTTCACGTAGTAGCACGATATGTGATTTCGCCTTCAAATCACAGAATTTCGCATAATATTGCATTTTAAGAAAGTTTTCTTGCATTTTGTTTCGTACTATAAACCATCGAATTTAGTAATATTTTGACGTTTATCATCCCCCTTTTCCTTTATGTGATATAAACAAAATATCATCGAATTAGGGAATATTTTGATGTTTTTCCACGTTTTTGTGAATTTCCAGTTTATTGTTTTTAATTTATTAAATATACGATAAAAATGATGCAAACACGTAATTGATTAAATAATAAACTTGAATACTTCATCTTCAATCATCTATTTGTTTCTCGTTGAAATACTGAGTATGATATTGAAAAAAGGGAAAAGTTCGTTTTTTATTGCATATATCGACGTTTCAGCTGGAATTGTGCGGTTTTACGTGTACATCTTCTATCGGTAATATAAACGAAAAATCAGGAACATTTTAGTTAATTCTAATGAAAACACATTGATTTTTATCATTTGTATTGGAAACAACATTGTCATATGTCTTTTCTTGGATCTAAATAATACGAAACCTCGCTCTATGATTCGAAGTTAAAATCCTCAAATTTGGAATAATATTGACTTTTTTCACGTTTTTCATGTAGTTTGATATTAAGTAAATATATTCATTTTTACCAATATTTCGATACTATTTCATGTAGTGTCAGGATATGTGATTTGGCCCTCATATCTCAAATTTTCGCAGAATATTGCATTTAAGCAAGTTTTCTTGTATTTTGTTTCGTACTAAACATCATCGAATTTAGCAATATTTTAACGTTTATCATCCCCCTTTTCCTTTATGTGATTTAAACAAAATATCATCGAATTAGGCAATATTTTGCCGTTTTTCCACGTTTTTGTGAATTTTCAGTTTATTGGTATTAATTAAAAAAATATACGATAAAAATGATGCAAACACGTAATTAAATAATAAACTTAAATACTTCATCATCAATCATCTTTTTGTTTCTCGTTGAAATACTGAGTAAGATATTGAAAAGGGGAGAAATTCGGTTTTTATTGCATATATCGACGTCTCAGCTGGAATTGTGCGGTTTAAGTGACCATCTTCTTTCGGTAATATAAACGGAAAATCAGGACCATTTTAGTTAATTCTAATGAAAACACATTGAATTTTATCATTTGTATTGGAAACAACATTGTCATATGTCTTTTCTTGGATCTAAATAACACGAAACCTCGCTCTACGATTCGAAGTTAAAATCCTCAAATTCGGAATAATATTGACTTTTTTCACGTTTTTCATGTAGTTTGATATTAGGTAAATATATTAATTTTTTACCAATATTTCAAAACTATTTCATGTAGTATCACTAGATGTGATTTGGCCTTCATATCTCAGATTTTCGCATAATATTGTTTTTAAGCAAGTTTTCTTGCATTTTGTTTCGTACTAAACATCATCGAAATTAGCAATATTTTGACGTTTATCATCCCCTTTTCCTTTATGTGATTTAAACAAAATATCATCGAATTAGGCAATATTTTGCCGTTTTTCAACGGTTTTGTGAATTTTCAGTTTATTGTTATTAATACATTAAATATACGATAAAAATGATGCAAATACGTAATTGATTAGAAATTAATCTTAAATACCTCATTTTCAATCAACTATTTGTTTCTCGTTGAAATACTGAGTAAGATATTGAAAAGGGGAGAAGTTCGGTTTTTATTGCATATATCGACGTTTCAGCCGGAATTGTGCGGTTTTACGTATACATTTTCCATCGGCAATATAAACGGAAAATCAGGAACATTTTAGTTCATTCTAATGAAAACACATTGATTTTTATCATTTGTATTGGAAACAACATTGTCATATGTCTTTTCTTGGATCTGAATAATACGAAACCTCGCTTTATGATTCGAAGTTAAAATCCTTAAATTTATTTTAATAGTGACTTTTTTAACGTTTTTCATGTTGTTTGATATTACGTAAATATTTTCATTTTTACCAAAATTTCGATACTTTTTCATGTAGTATCACGATATGTGATTTCGCCTTCAAATCACAGAATTTCGCATAATATTGCATTTTAAGAAAGTTTTCTTGCATTTTGTTTCGTAAAGGAAACAAAATGACGTAAGGAAACGTAAAGGAAACAAAATAAAGGAAAAGGGGATGATAAACGTCAAAATATTGCTAAATTCGATGATGTTTAGTACGAAACAAAATGCAAGAAAAGTTGCTTAAAATGCAATATTATGCGAAAATCTGAGATATGAGGCCAAATCACATATCGTGATACTACATGAAATAGTATCGAAATATTGTTATAAATTAATATATTTACGTAATATCAAACTACACGAAAAACGTGAAAAAGTCACTATTATTCCAAATTTAAGGATTTTAACTTCGAATAATAAAGCGAGGTTTCGTATTATTTAGATCCAAGAAAGGACATATGACAATGTTGTTTCCAATACAAATGATAAAAATCAATGTGTTTTCATTAGAATTACCTAAAATGTTCCTGATTTTCCGTTTATATTACCGACGGAAGATGTACACGCAGAGATGATGCAGAGGCACTTGAGAGTGATGCAGAGGCTCAAGAGAGGGATGCAGAGGCTCAAGAGAATGATGTAGAGGGATAGGAGAGGGATGCAGAGGCTCAAGAGAATGATGCAGAGGCTCAAGAGAGTGATACAGAGGATCAAGAGAATGATGTTGAAGCTTAAGAGAGGGATGCAGAGGCTCAAGAGAATGATGCAGAAGCTCAATAGAGTGATGTAGAGGCTTAAGCGAGTGATGCAGAGGCTTAATAGAGGGGATGCAGAGGCTGAAGAGAGAGATGCAGAGGCTTTAGACAGTGATGCAGAGGTTCAAGAGAGTAATGCAGAGGCTCAGGAGAATGGTGTAGAGGCTTACGAGAGGGATGCAGAGGCTGAAGAGAATGATGCAGGGGCTCAAGAGAGTGATGCAGAGCATCAAGAGAGGGATGCAGAGGCTTAAGAGAATGATGCAGAGGCTGAAGAGAGTGATGCAGAGGCTCAGGAGAGAGGCTTAAGAAAGTGATGCAGAGGCTCAAAAGAGGGATGCAGAGGCTTAAAAGGGTGATGCAGAGGATCAAGAGAGTGATGCAGAGGCTCAAGAGAGGGATGCAGGGGCTCAAGAGAGTAATGCAGAGGCTCAGGAGAGTGATTCAGAGGCTTTCGAGAGTGATGCAGAGGCCTAAGAGAGTGATACAGAGGCCCAGGATATTGATGCAGAAGATCAAGAGAGGGAAGCAGAGGCTCTAGAGAGTGATGCAGAGGCTCAAGAGAGTGATGCAAAGGCTCAGGAGATTGACGCAGATGATCAAGAGAGGGAAGCAGAGGCTTAAGAGAGTGATGCAGAGGCTGAAGAGAGTGATGCAGAGGCTCTAGAGAGTGATGCAGAGGCTCAAGAGAGGGATGCAGAGGCTAAAGTGAGTGATGCAGAGGCACAAGAGAAAGATGCAGAGGCACTTGAGAGTGATGCAGAGGCTCAAGAGAGGGATGCAGAGGCTCAAGAGAATGATGCAGAGGCTCAAGAGAGTGATGCAGAGGATCAAGAGAATGATGTAGAAGCTTAAGAGAGGGATGCAGAGGCTCAAGAGAATGATGCAGAAGCACAATAGAGTGATGTAGAGGCTTAAGAGAGTGATGCAGAGGCTTAATAGAGGGGATGCAGAGGCTGAAGAGAGAGATGCAGAGGCTTTAGACAGTGATGCAGAGGTTCAAGAGAGTAATGGAGAGGCTCAAGAGAATGATGTAGAGGCTTACGAGAGGGATGCAAAGGCTCAAGAGAATGATGCAGTGGCTCAAGAGAGTGATGCAGAGCATCAAGAGAGGGATGCAGAGGCTTAAGAGAGTGATGCAGAGGCTGAAGAGAGTGATGCAGAGGCTCAGGAGAGAGGCTTAAGAAAGTGATGCAGAGGCTCAAAAGAGGGATGCAGAGGCTTAAAAGGGTGATGCAGAGGATCAAGAGAGTGATGCAGAGTCTCAAGAGAGGGATGCAGGGGCTCAAGAGAGTAATACAGAGGCTCAGGAGAGTGATTCAGAGGCTTACGAGAGTGATGCAGAGGCTTAAGAGAGTGATGCAGAGGCTCAGGATATTGATGCAGAAGATCAAGAGAGGGAAGCAGAGGCTCTAGAGAATGATGCAGAGGCTCAAGAGAGTGATGCAGAGGCTCAGGAGATTGACGCAGAGGATCAAGAGAGGGAAGCAGAGGCTTAAGAGAGTGCTGCAGAGGCTGAAGAGAGTGATGCAGAGGCTCTAGAGAGTGATGCAGAGGCTCAAGAGAGTGATGCAGAGGCTCAAGAGAGTGATGCAGAGGATCAAGAGAGTGATGCAGAGGCTCGAGAGAGTGATTCAGAGGCTTACTAGAGTGATGCACAGGCTGAAGGAAGTGTTGCGGAGGCTCAAGAGAGGGATGAAGGGAATTAAAAGATTGATGCAGAGGCTCAAGAGAGGGATGCAGAGGCTCAAGAGAGTGATGCAGAGGCTTAAGAGAGTGAGGCAGACGCTTAGGAGAGGTATGCAGAGGCTCAAGTGAGTAATGCAGAGGCTTACGAGAGTGTTGCAGAGGCTCAGGAGAGTGATCCAGAGGATCAAGAAAGGGAAGCAGAGGCTTAAGAGAGTGATGCAGAGGCTGAAGAGAGTGATGCAAAGGCTCTAGAGAGTGATGCAGAGGCTCAAGAAAGTGATGCAGAGGCTCAAGAGAGTGATGCAGAGGATCAAGAGAGTGATGCAGAGGCTCGAGAGAGTGATTCAGAGGCTTAATAGAGTGATGCAGAGGCTGAAAGGAGTGTTGCGTAGGCTCAAGAGAGGGATGAAGAGGATGAAAAGATTGATGCAGAGGCTCAAGAGAGGGATGCACAGGCTCAAGAGAGTGATGCAGAGGCTTACGAGGGTGATGCAGAAGCTCAAGAGAGTGATGCAGAGAGTTGAGAGAGGGATGCAGGGTCTCAAGAGAGTTAAGCATCCCTCTCTTAAGCCTCTACATCATTCTCTTTAGCCTCTGCATCACTCTCTTGAGCCTTTGCATCACTCTCTTAAGCCTCTGCATCTCTCTCTTCAGAATCTGCATCACCCTCTTGAGCCTCTGCATCCCTCTCTTAAGCCTCTGCATCACTTACTTAAGCCTCTGCATCACTCTCTTGAGCCTCTGCATCCCTCTCTTGAGCCTCTGCATCATTCTCCTAAGCCTCTGCATCACTCTTTTGAACTTCTGCATCACTCTCTTGAGCCTCTGCATCCCTCTCTTAAGCCTCTGCATCACTCTCCTAAACCTCTTCATCACTCTCTTTAGCCTCTGCATCACTCACGTGAGCCTCTGCATCAGTCTCTTGAGCCTCTCCATCACTCTCTTAAGCCTCTGCATCACTCTCTTGAGCCCCTGCATCACTCACTTTAGCCTCTGCATCACTCTCCTGAGCCTCTGCATCCCTTTCTTGAGCCTCTGCATCATTCTCCTAAGCCTCTCCATCCCTCACTTGAGCCTCTGCACCCCTCTCATGAGCCTCTGCATCACTCTCTTGAGCCTTTGCATCACTCTCTTAAGCCTCTGCATCCCTTTCTTGAGCCTTTGCATCACTCTTTGGAGTCTCTGCATCCCTCTCTTAAGCCTATGCATCCCCTGTCTTGAGCCTCTGCATCACTCTCTTGAGCCTTTGCATCACTTTCTTGAGCTGCTGCATCATTCTCACATGCCTCTCCAAAACTCTCTTTAGCCTCTGCATCACTCTCTTAAGCCTCTGCATCCCGCTCTTCATCCTCTGCATCACTTTCTTGAGCCTCTGCATCATTCTCTTGAGGCTCTGCATCCCTCTCTTAAGCCTCTACATCATTCTCTCGAGCCTCTGCATGACTCTCGTGAGCCTCTGCATCACTCTCTTAAGCCTCTGCATCACTCTCTTCAGCCTCTGCATCCCTCTCTTAAGCCTCTGCATCACTCACTTAAGCCTCTTCATCACTCTCTTCAGCCTCTGCATCCCTCTCTTGAACCTCTGCACCATTCTCCTAAGCCTCTGCATCACTCTATTGAGCCTCTGCATCACTCTCTTGAGCCTCTGCATCTCTCTCTTTATCCTCTGCATCACTCTCTTAAGCCTCTGCATCCCTCTCTTGAGCCTCTGAATCCCTCTTTTGAGCCTCTGCACCACTCTCACGAGCTTCTGCATCATTTTTTTCATCCTCTGCATCCCACTCTTCAGCATCTGCATCACTCTCTTGGGCCCCTGCATCCCTCTCTTCAGCCTCTGCATCACTTTCTTGAGGCTCTGCAGAGGATCACGAGAGTGATGCAGAGGCTCAAGAGAGGGACGCAGAGGCTAAAGTGAGTGATGCAGAGGCACAAGAGAAAGATGCAGAGGCTCAAGAGACTGATGTTTGGGATATTTTGAAAACTGCAAGGAGGAGGTCTCGGCTAAATGTGACCTATCGCCGCTCTCAGTAATTAAAATATTATCGGCATAAAAAGTCGTTATTTCAAACTGCGAATATATGTGCAGAGAGCCACAATTTGGCTCCAAAATAAGGCCCAAGGGTAGAATTTGGGATTTTTGGGATATATTCAAAACTGCAGGGAGGGTTTGGGCAAAATGTGATCCATCGCCGCTCTCAGTAATTGACATATTTTCGGTTTAAAAAGTCGTAATTTAAAACTGCGAATACGTGCATAGAGCCAGAATTTGGCTCCAAAATATGACTCAGGCGTCGAATTTGGGATGCTTGGGTTATTTTGAAAACTGCAGGGAAGGTTTGGGCAAAATATTACCCATCGTCGCATTCAGTAATTGTAATGTTTTCGGTATAAAAAGTCATAATTTCAAACTGCGAATACGCGCAGAAAGCCCGAATTTGGCTCCAAAATATGGCTCAAAGGTCGAATTTGGGTTGTTTGAGATATTTTGCAAACTGCAGGAGGGTTTGGGCAAAATGTGACCCATCGCTTCTTTCAGTAATTGGCATATTTTCACATTTGGGATGTTTGGGATAAAAATTCGTAATTTCAAACTGCCAATACGTGCAGAGAGCCCGATTTTCGCTCCAAAAACATTTTCAAGAGTCGAATTTGGGATGTTTGGGATATTTTGTAAACTGCACGGAGGGGGTTTCGGCTAAATGTGACCTATCGCCGCTCTCAGTAATTGACATATTATCGGAATAAAAAGTCGTAATTTCAAACTGCGAATATGTGCAGAGAGCCACAATTTGGCTCCAAAATTTCGCTCAAGGGTCGAATTTGGGATGTTTGGGATATTTTGAAAACTGCAGGGGGGTTTTGGCAAAATGTGACCCATCGCCGCTCTCAGTAATTGGCATATTTTAAGTATAAAATGACGTAATTTTAAACTGCGAATACGTGCAGAGAGCCCAAATTTGGTTCCAAAATACGGCTCAAGCGTCGAATTTGGGATGTTTGGGATATTTTGCAAATTGCAGGGGGGGTTTGGGCAAAATGTGACCCATCGCTTCTTTCAGTAATTGGCATATTTTCAAGCTTCAAAATTAGGATGTTTGGGATAAAAATCGTAATATCAAACTGCGAATACGTGCAGAGAGCCAGAATTTGGCTCCAAAATAATTCTCAAGGGTTGAATTTGGGATGTTTGGGATATTTTGAAAACTGCAGGGAGGGTTTGGGGAAAATGTGATCCATCGCCGCTCTCCATAATAGGCATATTTTCGGTATAAAAATTGCTAATTTCAAACTGCGAATACGTGCAGAGAGCTAGAATTTGGCTCCAAAATATGGCACAAGCGTCGAATTTGGGATGCTTGGGTTATTTTGAAAACTGCAGGGAAGGTTTGGGCAAAATATTACCCATCGTCGCATTCAGTAATTGTAATGTTTTCGGTATAAAAAGTCATAATTTCAAACTGCGAATACGCGCAGAAAGCCCGAGTTTGGCTCCAAAATATGGCTCAAAGGTCGAATTTGGGTTGTTTGAGATATTTTGCAAACTGCAGGAGGGTTTGGGCAAAATGTGACCCATCGCTTCTTTCAGTAATTGGCATATTTTCACATTTGGGATGTTTGGGATAAAAATTCGTAATTTCAAACTGCCAATACGTGCAGAGAGCCCGATTTTCGCTCCAAAAACATTTTCAAGAGTCGAATTTGGGATGTTTGGGATATTTTGTAAACTGCACGGAGGGGGTTTCGGCTAAATGTGACCTATCGCCGCTCTCAGTAATTGACATATTATCGGAATAAAAAGTCGTAATTTCAAACTGCGAATATGTGCAGAGAGCCACAATTTGGCTCCAAAATTTCGCTCAAGGGTCGAATTTGGGATGTTTGGGATATTTTGAAAACTGCAGGGGGGTTTTGGCAAAATGTGACCCATCGCCGCTCTCAGTAATTGGCATATTTTAAGTATAAAATGACGTAATTTCAAACTGCGAATACGTGCAGAGAGCCCAAATTTGGTTCCAAAATACGGCTCAAGCGTCGAATTTGGGATGTTTGGGATATTTTGCAAATTGCAGGGGGGGTTTGGGCAAAATGTGACCCATCGCTTCTTTCAGTAATTGGCATATTTTCAAGCTTCAAAATTAGGATGTTTGGGATAAAAATCGTAATATCAAACTGCGAATACGTGCAGAGAGCCAGAATTTGGCTCCAAAATAATTCTCAAGGGTTGAATTTGGGATGTTTGGGATATTTTGAAAACTGCAGGGAGGGTTTGGGGAAAATGTGATCCATCGCCGCTCTCCATAATAGGCATATTTTCGGTATAAAAATTGCTAATTTCAAACTGCGAATACGTGCAGAGAGCTAGAATTTGGCTCCAAAATATGGCACAAGCGTTGAATTTGGGATGTTTTGGATATTTTCAAAACTGCAGGGAGGGTTCGGCCAAAATGTGATCCATCGCCGCTCTCAGTAATTGACATATTTTCGGTTTAAAAAGTCGTAATTTAAAACTGCGAATACGTGCAGAGAGCCAGAATTTGGCTCCAAAATATGGCTCAGGCATCGAATTTGGGATGTTTGGGATATTTTGAAAACTGCAGGGAGGGTTTGGGCAAAATATTATCCATCGCCGCATTCAGTAATTGACATCCCAGCAAACAATTTTAGGTTGCCACAACATATCTGGAAAGTATTTGAAAGTATTGGAAACGTTTGTTTTATCGTATCAGATACGATATTGTGTGTGGACTTAAATAGGTTTCCAAAACTTATAACCAAGACATATGTATCTAACACTAATTTGAGATGTTGTGGCAACTTTACACTCCTAACATGAGTCATTCATAATCCATTCATATACCAATATGAATCTCTTATGAAAGGTTTGAGCCAATAATCTGAACCCTTTTCACATCTTTGTGTTTAAAGTTAAATTTCTTGAAATTAAATTATATTTTATATTATATTATTTTTATTATATTTTATATTATATTATTATTTTCAATTTAAATATTAAAACCAATTTAAGGGTAAAAAAATCTAATAATTTATATTTCTTTTATTATTTACTAACAATTATAATTATTTACTAACGGAGAGAGGGGAGGCTGTACGGCGGAGAGTGGCGGCTGTGGCGGACAGTGGCGGCGGTGGCGGATTGTGGCGGCGGGCGGACAGTGGCGGCGGCGGGCGGACAGTGGCGGCGGGCGGACAGTAGCGGCGGTGGCGGATAGTGGCGGCGGGCGGACAGTGGCGGCGGTGGCGGAGTGGCGGCGGTGGCGGATAGTGGCGGCGGGCGGACAGTGGCGGCGGGCGGACAGTGGCGGCAGGCGGACAGTGGCGGCGGGCGGACAGTGGCGTCGGGCGGACAGTGGCAGCGGTGGCGGATAGTGGCGGCGGGCGGATAGGGCGGCGGCGGGCGGACAGTGGCGGCGGGCGGACAGTGGCGGCGGGAGGACAGTGGCAGCGGTGGCGGATAGTGGCGGCGGGCGGACAGTGGCGGCAGGCGGACAGTGGCGGCGGGCGGACAGTGGCGGCTGTGGCGGATAGTGGCGGCGGGCGGACCGTGGCGGCTTTGGCGGCGGTGGTGGACAGTGGCGGCGGGCGGACAGTGGCGGCGGCGGGCGGACAGTGGCGGCGGCGGGCGAACAGTGGCGGCGGCGGGCGGACAGTGGAGGCGGCGGGCGGACAGTGGAGGCGGCGGGCGGACAGTGGAGGCGGCGGGCGGACAGTGGAGGCGGCGGGCGGACAGTGGTGGCGGCGGGCGGACAGTGGTGGCGGCGGGCGGACAGTGGTGGCGGCGGGCGGACAGTGGTGGCGGCGGGCGGACAGTGGTGGCGGTGGCAGACAGTGGTGGCGGTGGCAGACAGTGGTGGCGGTGGCGGACAGTGGCGGCGGTGGTGGACAGTGACGGCGGTGGCGGACAGTGGCGGCGGGGGCGGACAGTGGCGGCGGTGGCGGACACTGGCGGCTGTGTCTGGCGGTGGTGGCGGCCGGTGGCGGATGGCGGCGTCTGTGATGAGTGGTGGCGGCTGGCGGTGGTGGCGGCGGTGGTGGTGGGTGGTGGTGGCGGTGGTGGTGGTGGGTGGTGGTGGCGGCGGTGGTGGTGGGTGGTGGTGGCGGCGGCGGCTGGTGGTGGTGGGTGGTGGCGGCGGTGGTGGTGGGTGGTGGTGGTGGTGGTGGGTGGTGGTGGCGGCGGCGGCTGGTGGTGGTGGGTGGTGGTGGCGGCTGTGGTGGGTGGTGGCGGTGGTGTCGGCGGCGGCTGTGGTGGGTGGTGGTGGTGATGGCGGCTGGTGGCGGGCGGTGGCGGGCGGTGGCGGCTTGTGGCGGCTGGTGGTGGCGGCGGTGGTGGGTTGTGGTGGTGGTTGTGTGTGGTGGTGGCGGCTGTGGTGGGTGGTGGCGGTGGTGTCGGCGGCGGCTGTGGTGGGTGGTGGCGGCGGCGGCGGCGGTGATGGGTGGGGGCGGCGGCGGTGGTGGTGGGTGGTGGTGGCGGCGGCGGTGATGGATGGTGGTGGCGGCGGCGGCTGGTGGTGGTGGGTGGTGGTGGTGGGTGGTGGCGGCGGGTGGTGGGTGGCGGTGGCTGGTGGCGGGTGGCGGCTGGTGGTGGGTGGTGGCGGCGGGTGGTGAGTGGCGGTGGTGGGTGGCGGTGGCTGGTGGCGGGTGGTGGCGGGTGGCGGGTGGTGGCGGGTGGCGGCTGGTGGTGGGTGGTGGCGGGTGGCGGCTGGTGGCGGGTGGCGGCGGGTGGTGGGTGGTGGGTGGTGGCGGGTGGCGGGTGGCGGCTGGTGGTGGATGGTGGCGGGTGGCGGCTGGTGGTGGGTGGTGGCGGGTGGCGGCTGGTGGTGGGTGGTGGCGGGTGGCGGCTGGTGGTGGGTGGCGGCTGGCGGCTGGTGGTGGGTGGTGGCGGGTGGCGGCTGGTGGTGGGTGGTGGCGGCGGGTGGTGAGTGGCGGTGGTGGGTGGCGGTGGCTGGTGGCGGGTGGCGGCTGGTGGTGGGTGGTGGCGGGTGGCGGCGGGTGGCGGCTGGTGGTGGGTGGTGGCGGGTGGCGGCTGGTGGCGGGTGGCGGCTGGTGGCGGGTGGTGGCGGGTGGCGGCTGACGGTGGGTGGTGGCGGGTTGGCGGCTGACGGTGGGTGGTGGCGGGTGGCGGCTGGTGGTGGGTGGCGGCTGGTGGTGGGTGGCGGCGGGTGGCGGCTGGTGGTGGGAGGCGGCTGGTGGTGGGTGGCGGGTGGCGGCGGGTGGCGGCTGGTGGTGGGTGGCGGCTGGTGGTGGGTGGCGGGTGGCGGCGGGTGGCGGCTGGTGGTGGGTGGTGGCAGGTGGCGGCTGGTGGTGGGTGGTGGCGGGTGGCGGCTGGTGGTGGGTGGCGGCTGGTGGTGGGTGGCGGGTGGTGGCGGGTGGTGGCGGGTGGCGGCTGGTGGTGGGCGGCGGGTGGCGGCTGGTGGCGGCCAGCTGGGACACACCCTTCACCACTGAAGGTCTGAGCAAAACTAACCATGTCTCTCTCACCCACCAGCCCAGTGTTGCCAGCTCGCGCTCTCAAAATGTTTCCTTCAAAGATTGTATATTATCTTTGAACAACAAGTTTGATTATCAAGGAAATAATGCATATATTATTGTCACATTAATACTGTGCAATATCTTATTACATTCCTGCTAAATAATTATAATTTGAAACAGGACAAAAAATCCCACATATATATAAAAACCAACATTAGAGATCACGAGGCCTAGGCCTTGCCTGTGACCACACATCCTGCCTCCCTGGCCTGCTATACCCTCTCACACCTCACACTCTTAACTCTCTCATAATCACTCTCACTCTCTTACTCTGTCACTCTTACTCTCTGTCACTCTTACTCTCTGTCACTCTTACTCTCTGTCACTCTTACTCTGTCACTCTTACTCTCTGTCACTCTTACTCTGTCACTCTTACACTCTGTCACTCTTACTCTCTGTCACTCTTACTCTCTGTCACTCTTACTCTCTGTCACTCTTACTCTCTGTCACTCTTACTCTCTGTCACTCTTACTCTCTGTCACTCTTACTCTCTGTCACTCTTACTCTCGGTCACTCTTACTCTGTCACTCTTACTCTGTCACTCTTACTCTCTGTCACTCTTACTCTGTCACTCTTACTCTCTGTCATTCTTACTCTCTGTCACTCTTACTCTGTCACTCTTACTCTCTGTCACTCTTACTCTCTGTCACTCTTACTCTCTGTCACTCTTACTCTCTGTCACTCTTACTCTGTCACTCTTACACTCTGTCACTCTTACTCTCTGTCACTCTTACTCTCTGTCACTCTTACTCTCTGTCACTCTTACTCTCTGTCACTCTTACTCTGTCACTCTTACTCTCTGTCACTCTTACTCTCTGTCACTCTTACTCTCTGTCACTCTTACTCTCTGTCACTCTTACTCTGTCACTCTTACTCTCTGTCACTCTTACTCTCTGTCACTCTTACTCTCTGTCACTCTTACTCTCTGTCACTCTTACTCTGTCATTCTTACTCACTCTCAGTCACCCTTACCCATTCATACTCACTCTCTCACTCTTACTCTCATACTCTTACTCTCAATTACTCTTACTCTCAATCACTCTTACTCCCAATCACTCCTACTCCCAATCACTCCTACTCTCAATCACTCCTACTCTCATTCTTACTCTTACTCCCAATCACTCTTACTCTCAATCACTCTTATTCTCATTCTTACTCGCACTCTTACTCTTACTCCCAATCACTCTTACTCCCAATCACTCTTACTCTCAATCACTCTTACTCTCAATCACTCTTACTCTCAATCACTCTTACTCTCATTCTTACTCTTACTCACTCTTACTCTCAATCACTCTTATTCTCATTCTTACTCCTACTCCCAATCACTCTTACTCCCAATCACTCTTACTCTCAATCACTCTTACTCCCAATCACTCTTACTCTCAATCACTCTTACTCTCAATCACTCTTACTCTCAATCACTCTTACTCTCATTCTTACTCTCACTCACTCTTACTCTCAATCACTCTTATTCTCATTCTTACTCCTACTCCCAATCACTCTTACTCCCAATCACTCTTACTCTCAATCACTCTTACTCCAAATCACTCTTACTCTCAATCACTCTTACTCTCAATCACTTTTACTCTCAATCACTCTTACTCTCAATCACTCTTACTCTCACTAACTCTCAATCACTCTTACTCTCACTCTAACTCTCAATCACTCCTACGCACTATTACTCACTCTTTCTCTCAGTCATCCTTACTCACTCTCATACTCACTCTTACTCTGTCACTCTTACTCTCTGTCACTCTTACTCTCTGTCACTCTTACTCTCTGTCACTCTTACTCTGTCACTCTTACTCTCTGTCACTCTTACTCTCTGTCACTCTTACTCTCTGTCACTCTTACTCTGTCACTCTTACTCTCTGTCACTCTTACTCTCTATCACTCTTACTCTGTCATTCATACTCTGTCACTCTTACTCACTCTCAGTCACCCTTACCCATTCATACTCACTCTCTCACTCTTACTCTCATACTCTTACTCTCAATTACTCTTACTCTCAATCACTCTTACTCCCAATCACTCCTACTCCCAATCACTCCTACTCTCAATCACTCCTACTCTCATTCTTACTCTTACTCTTACTCCCAATCACTCTTACTCTCAATCACTCTTATTCTCATTCTTACTCTTACTCTCACTCTTACTCCCAATCACTCTTACTCCTAATCACTCTTACTCTCAATCACTCTTACTCTCAATCACTCTTACTCTCATTCTTACTCTTACTCACTCTTACTCTCAATCACTCTTATTCTCATTCTTACTCCTCCTCTCACTCTAACTCCTACTCCCAATCACTCTTACTCCCAATCACTCTTACTCTCAATCACTCTTACTCCCAATCACTCTTACTCTCAATCACTCTTACTCTCAACCACTCTTACTCTCAATCACTCTTACTCTCAATCACTCTTACTCTCACTAACTCTCAATCACTCTTACTCTCACTCTAACTCTCAATCACTCTTACTCGCATACTCACCCTTACTCTCAATCACTTTACTCCCACTCTTACTCATTCTGTCACCCTTACTCTCACTCTTACTCACTCTGTCACTCTTACTCTCAGTCACTCTTACTTATACTCACTCTTACTCACACTTACACACTCTCTGGCACTCTCACTCACCTTCAGTCACTCTTACTCACTCTTACCCACTCTCGCTCACTCTTACTCACTCTAGTTAATAAGAACACGCCAATATAAGACAACAAAACGTTTTCAGATTCTTTCTCACCACTTTCCAGCAACTTTTATAATTTATATAAATTATCTTAGGGAATAATACATAAATTATATATTTAAACATGATATTAGTGTTTAGTGGAATGCATAAGGAGTCAAATTGTGTTAAAAAGAGCGATTTTTAGAAAATTTGGAAAACTACTTTTTTCTGTTCATATTATAACTAAATGGATTTTAAAGGTTTCACTCAGCCAATATATATCATTCACAATTTATTAATGAATTTTACAAAAAAACACCATAAATTTTATATTTAAACATGTAAAAACTATTTGTTTTACATTTGGAAGAAAATAATTGTAGAAAAACAATTTATAATTAAACCTTTGTGTTTGGATTTTTTGAGTAAAAGTTTCTCAAAGGCTCTCCTGCACCATTCTCAATGCAAATCATTCCCACACCTATGGGAAGAGATAGGCGAACGTTGTGTAGATGATTTGTGTTTGCTGGGATATTATCGGTATAAAAAGTCGTAATTTCAAACTGCGAATGCGCGCAGAAAGCCCCAATTTGGCTCCAAAATATGGCTCAAAGGTCGAATTTGGGATGTCTGGGATATTTTGCAAACTGCAGGGGGGTTTGGGCAAAATGTGACCCATCGCTTCTTTCAGTAATTGGCATATTTTCAAGCGTCACATTTGGGATGTTTGGGATAAAAAGTCGTAATTTCAAACTGCGAATACGTGAAGAGACCCCGAATTTCGCTCCAAAAACATTTTCAAGAGTCGAATTTGGGATGTTTGGGATATTTTGAAAACTGCAGGGGGGTTTTGGCAAAATGTGACCCATCGCCGCTCTCAGCAATTGGCATATTTTAGGTATAAAATGACGTAATTTCAAACTGCGAATACATGCAGAGAGCCCAAATTTGGTTCCAAAATACGGCTCAAGCGTCGAATTTGGGATGTTTGGGATATTTTGCAAATTGCAGGGGGGGTTTGGGCAAAATGTGACCCATCGCTTTTTTCAGTAATTGGCATATTTTCAAGCGTCAAAATTAGGATGTTTGGGATAAAAATCGTAATTTCAAACTGCGAATACGTGCAGAGAGCCAGAATTTGGCTCCAAAATAATTCTCAAGGGTTGAATATGGGATGTTTGGGATATTTTGAAAACTGCAGGGAGGGTTTGGGGAAAATGTGATCCATCGCCGCGCTCCATAATTGGCATATTTTCGGTTTAAAAATTGCTAATTTCAAACTGCGAATACGTGCAGAGAGCTAGAATTTGGCTCCAAAATATGGCTCAAGCGTTGAATTTGGGATGTTTTGGATATTTTCAAAACTGCAGGGAGGGTTCGGGCAAAATGTGATCCATCGCCGCTCTCAGTAATTGACATATTTTCGGTTTAAAAAGTCGTAATTTAAAACTGCGAATACGTGCAGAGAGCCAGAATTTGGCTCCACAATATGGCTCAGGCGTCGAATTTGGGATGTTTGGGATATTTTGAAAACTGCAGGGAGGGTTTGGGCAAAATATTATCCATCGCCGCATTCAGTAATTGACATATTATCGGTATAAAAAGTCGTAATTTCAAACTGCGAATGCGCGCAGAAAGCCCCAATTTGGCTCCAAAATATGGCTCAAAGGTCGAATTTGGGATGTTTGGGATATTTTGCAAACTGCAGGGGGGTTTGGGCAAAATGTGACCCATCGCTTCTTTCAGTAATTGGCATATTTTCAAGCGTCACATTTGGGATGTTTGGGATAAAAAGTCGTAATTTCAAACTGCGAATACGTGCAGAGAGCCCGAATTTCGCTCCAAAAACATTTTCAAGAGTCGAATTTGGGATGTTTGGGATATTTTGAAAACTGCAAGGAGGGGGTTTCGGCTAAATGTGACCTATCGCCGCTCTCAGAAATTGAAATATTATCGGTATAAAAAGTCGTAATTTCAAACTGCGAATATACGTGCAGAGAGCCACAATTTGGCTCCAAAATTTCGCTCAAGGGTCGAATTTTGGATGTCTGGGATATTTTGAAAACTGCAGGGGGGTTTGGGCAAAATGGGACCCATCGCCACTCTCAGTAATTGGCATATATTCGGTATAAAATGACGTAATTTCATACTGCGAATACGTGCAGAGAGCCCAAATTTGGTTCCAAAATACGGATCAAGCGTCGAATTTGGGATGTTTGGGCTATTTTGAAAACTGCAGGGAGGGTTTGGGCAATATGTGACAAATCACTGCTCTCAGTAATTGGCATATTTTCAGTATAAAAAGTCGTAATTTCAAACTGCGAATACGTGCAAAGAACCAGAATTTGGCTCCAAAATAAGGCCCAATGGTAGAATTTGGGATTTTTGGGATATATTGAAAACTGCAGGTAGGGTGTGGGCAAAATGTGGTCCATTGCCGCTCTAAGTAATTGGCATATTTTCGGTATAAAAATTCGTAATTTCAAACTGCGAATACGTACAGAAAGCCAGAATTTGGCTCCAAAATATGGCTCAAGCGTTGATTTTGGGATGTTTGGGATATTTTGAAAACTGCAGGGAGGGTTTGGGTAAAATGTGATCCATCGCCGCTCTCAGTAATTGGCATTTTTTTCAGTATAAAAGTCGTAATTTCAAACTGCGAATACATGCAGAGAGCCAGAATTTGGCTCCAAAATATAACTCAAGCGTCGAACTTGGGATGTTTGCTATATTTTGAAACTGCAGTGAGGGTTTGGGCAAAATGTGATCCATCGCCGCTCTCAGTAAATGGCATATTTTCGGTATAAAAAGACGTAATTTCAAACTGCGAGTACGTGCAGAGAGTCCGAATTTGGCTCCAAAATATGGCACAAGGGTCGAATTTGGGACGTTTGGGATATTTTGAAAACTGCAGGAAAGGCTTGGGCAAAATGTGATCCATCGCTGCACTCAGTAATTGGCATATTTTCGGTACAAAATGTCATAATTTCAACTGCTAATACGTGCAGAGAGCCCGAATTTGGCTCCAAAATATGGCTCAAGCGTGGAATATGGGATGTTTATGATATTTTGAAAACTGCAGGGAGGGTTTGGGCAAAATGTGATCTATTGCCGCTTTCAGTAATTGTCATGTTTTCGTTATAAAATGTCGTAATTTCAAACTGCGAATACGTGCAGAGAGCCAGAATACGTGCAGAGAGCCAGATTTAAATCTGTACCACATCACTCTCTTAAGCCTCTGCATCACTCTATTGAGCTTCTGCATCATTTTCTTGAGCCTCAGCGTCCCTCTCTTAAGCTTCTACATCATTCTCTTGATCCTCTGCATCACTCTCTTAAGCTTCTACATCATTCTCTTGAGCCTCTGCACCCCTCTCATAAACCTCTACATCATTCTCTTCAGCCTCTGCATCCCTCTCTTGAGCCTCTGCATCACTCTCAAGTGCCTCTGCATCTTTCTCTTTTGCCTCTGCATCACTCACTTTTGCCTCTGCATCCCTCTCTTGAGCCTCTGCATCACTTTCGTGATCCTCTGCATCACTCTTTTGAGCCTCTGCATCATTTTCTTGAGCCTCTGCATCCCTCTCTTAAGCCTCTTCATCACACTCTTAAGCCTCTGAATCACTCCCTTGAGCCTCTCCATCCCTCTTTTGAGCCTCTTCATCACTCTCTTGAGCCTCTGCATCACTCTCGTAAGCCTCTGAATCACTCTCTCGAGCATCTGAATCACTCTCTTGAGCATCTGCATCCCTCTCTGAGCCTCTGCATCACTCCCTTCAGCCTCTGCATCCCTCTCTTGAGCCTCTGCATCACTCTCTTGAGATTCTGCATCACTTTCTTGAGCCTCTACATCCCTCTCTTGAGCCTCTTCATCCCTCTCTTAAGCCTCTGCATCACTCTCTTGAGCCTCTGCATAACTCTCTTGAGCCTCTACATCACTCTCTTGAGCCTCTGCATCCCTCTCTTAAGCCTCTGCAACACTCTCTTCAGCCTCTGCATCACTCCCTTAAGCCTCTGCATCCCTCTCTTGATCATCTGCATCTCTCTCGTAAGCCTCCGCATCACTCTCTTGAGCCTCTGCATAACTCTCTTGAGTCTCTGCATCACTCTCTAGAGCCTCTGCATCCCTCTCTTGAGCCTTTGCAACACTTTCTTTTGCCTCTGCATCACTCTCTTAAGCCTCTGAATCCCTCCCTTGATCCTCTGCATCACTCTCTTAAGCCTCTGCATCCCTCTCTTGAGCCTCTGCATCACTCTCACGAGCATTTGCATCCCTATCTTGTGTCTCTGCATCCCTCACTTGAGCCTCTGCATCCCTCTCTTGAGCCTCTGCATCTCTCTCTTGGGCCACTGCATCCCTCTCTTAAGCCTCTACATCATTCTCTTGAGCCTCTGCATTACTCTCTAGAACCTCTGCATCACTGTCTAAAGCCTCTGCATCTCTCTCTTCAGCCTCTGCATCCCTCTCTTAAGCCTCTACATCACCCTATTGAGCCTCTGCATCCCTCTCTTAAGCTTCTACATCATTCTCTTGATCCTCAGCATCACTCTCTTGAGCCTCTGCATCATTCTCTTGAACCTCTGCATCGCTCTCCTAACCCTCTACATCATTCTCTTGAGCCTCTGCATCCCTCTCTTGAGCATCTGCATCACTCTCAAGTGCCTCTGCATCTTTCTCCTGTGCCTAAGCATCACTCACTTTAGCCTCTGCATCCCTCTCTTGAGCCTCGGCATCACTCTCGTGATCCTCTGCATCATTCTTTTGAGCCTCTGCATCATTCTCTTGAGCCTCTGCACCCCTCTCTTATGGCTCTGCATCACACTCTTAATCCTCTGAATCAATCTCTTGAGCCTCTCCATCCCTCTCTTGAGCCTCTGCATCACTCTCTTAAGCCTCTGCATCACTCTCGTAAGCCTCTGAATCACTCTCTTGAGCCTCTGCATCCCTGTCTTGAGCCTCTGCATCACTCCCTTCAGCCTCTGCATCCCTCTCTTCAGCCTCTGCATCACTCTCTTGAGATTCTGCATCACTTTCTTGAGCCTCTACATCCTTCTCTTGAGCCTCTGCATCCCTCTTTTAAGCCTCTGCATCACTCTCTTGAGCCTCTGCATAACTCTCTTGAGCCTCTGCATCACTCTCTTGAGCCTCTGCATCCCTTTCTTAAGCCTCTGCATTCCTCTCTTGAGCCTCCACATCACTCTCAAGAGCCTCTGCATCCCTCTCTTGTGCCTCTGCATCCCTCACTTGAGCCTCTGCATCCCTCTCTTGAGCCTCTGCATCTCTCTCTTGGGCCACTGCATCCCTCTCTTTAGCCTCCGCATCTCTCTTTTAAGCCTCTGCATCACTCTGTTAAGCCTCTGCATCACTCTCTCAAGCCTCTGAATCACTCTCTTAAGCCTCTGCATAACTCTCTTGAGCCTCTGCATCCCTCTCTCAACTCTCTGCATCACACTCTTGAGCCTCTGCATCACCCTCGTAAGCCTCTGCATTACTCTCTTGAGCCTCTGCATCCCTCTCCTAAGCGTCTGCCTCACTCTCTTAAGCCTCAGCATAACTCTCTTGAGTCTCTGCATCCCTCTCTTGAGCCTCTGCATCAATCTTTTCATCCTCTTCATCCCTCTCTTGAGCCTCCGCAACACTCCCGTCAGCCTCTGCATCACTCTAGTAAGCCTCTCAATCACTCTTTCGAGCCTCTGCATCACTCTCTTGATCCTCTGCATCACTCTCTTGAGCCTCTGCATCACTTTCTTGAGCCTCTGCATCACTCTCTAGAGCCTCTGCATCACTCTCTTCAGCCTCTGTATCACTCTCTTAAGCCTCTGCTTCCCTCTCTTGATCCTCTGCATCACTCTCCTGAGCCTCTGCATCACTCTCTTAAGCCTCTGCATTACTTTCTTGAGCCTTTGCATCCCTCACCTAAGCGTCTGCCTCACTCTCTTAAGCCTCTGCATCACTCTCTTGAGCCTCTGCATCCCTCTCTTGAGCCTCTGCATCAATCTTTTAATTGTCATCATCGCTCTCTTGAGCCTCCGCAACACTCCCTTCAGCCTCTGCATCACTCTAGTAAGCCTCTGAATCTCTCTCTCGAGCCTCTGCATCATTCTCATGATCCTCTGCATCACTCTCTTGAGCATCTGCATCACTCTCTTGAGCCTCTGAATCACTCTCTTGAGCCTCTGCATTACTCTCTTGAGCCCCTGCATCCCTCTCTTGAGCCTCTGCATCACTCTCATGAGCCTCTGCATCACCCTTTTAGGCCTCTGCATCCCTCTTTTGAGCCTCTACATCACTTTCTTAAGCCTCTCTCCCGAGCTTCTGCATCACCTTCTTCAGCCTCTGCATTACTCTCTTGAGCCTCTGGATCACTGTCTAAAGCCTCTGCATCTCTCTCTTCAGCCTCTACATACAATCTATTAAGCCTCTGCATCACTCTCTTAAGCCTCTACATCACTCTATTGAGCTTCTGCATCATTCTCTTGAGCCTCTGCATTCCTCTCTTAAGTTTCTACATCATTCTCTTGATCCTCTGCATCACTCTCTTGAGCCTCTGCATCATTCTCTTGAGCCTCTGCATCCCTTTCCTAGACCTCTACATCATTCTCTTGAGCCTCTGCATCCCTCTCTTGATCCTCTGCGTCACTCTTAAGTGCCTCTGCATCTTTCTCTTGTGCCTCTGCATCACTCACTTTAGCCTCTGCATCCCTCTCTTGAGCCTCTGCATCACTCTCGTGATCCTCTGCATAACTCATTTGAGACACTGCATCATTCTCTTGAGCCTCTGCATCCCTCTCTTAAGCCTCTGCATCACACTCTTAAGTCTCTGAATCACTCTCGTGTGCCTCTCCATCCCTCTCTTGAGCCTCTGCATCACTCTCTTAAGCCTCTGCATCACTCTCGTAAGCCTCAGAATCACTCTCTTTAGCCTCTGCATCCCTCTCTTGAGCCTCTGCATCACTCTCTTCAGCCTCTGCATCCCTCTCTTCAGCCTCTGCATCACTCTCTTGAGATTCTGCATCACTTTCTTGGGCCTCTACATCCCTCTCTTGAGCCTTTGCATCCCTCTCCTAAGCCTCTGCATCACTCTCTTGAGCCTCTGAATAACACTCTTGAGCCTCTGCATCACTCTCTTGAGCCTCTGCATCCCTCTCTTAAGCCTCTGCAACACTCTCTTCAGCCTCTACATCACTCCCTTAAGCCTCTGCATCCCTCTCTTGATCATCTGCATCTCTCTCGTAACCCTCCGCATCACTCTCTTGAGCCTCTGCATAACTCTCTTGAGCCTCTGCATCACTCTCTAGAGCCTCTGCATCCCTCTCTTGAGCCTCTGCAACACTCTCTTCCGCCTCTGCATCACTCTCCTAAGCCTCTGAATCCCCTCTGTTGAGGCCTCTGCATCACTCTCTCGAGCCTCTGCATCACTCTCTTGATCCTCTGCATCACTCTCTTGAGCCTCTGCATCACTCTCTTGAGCCTCTGCATCACTCTCTTGATCCTCTGCATCACTCTCTTGAGCCTCTGCATCCCTCTCTTGAAGTCCTGCATCTCTCTCATGAGCCTCTGCATCCCTGTCTTCAGCCTTTGCATCACTCTCTTAAGCCTCTGCATCCCTCTCTTGAGCCTCTGCATCACTCTCAAGAGCATTTGCATCCCTCTCTTGTGCCTCTGCATCCCTCACTTGAGACTCTGCATCCCTCTATTGAGCCTCTGCATCTCTCGCTTGGGCCACTGCATCCCTCTCTTGAGCCTCCGCATCTCTCTTTTAAGCCTCTGCATCACTCTGTTAAGCCTCTGCATCACTCTCTCAAGCCTCTGAGTCACTCTATTGAGCCTCTGCATAACTCTCTTGAGCCCCTGCATCCCTTTCTCAACTATCTGCATCACTCTCTTGAGCCTCTGCATCACCCTCTTAAGCCTCTGCATTACTCTCTTGAGCCTCTGCATCTCTCTCCTAAGCGTCTGCCTCACTCTCTTAAGCCTCTGCATAACTCTCTTGAGTCTCTGCATCCCTCTCTTGAGCCTCCGCAACACTCCCGTCAGCCTCTGCATCACTCTAGTAAGCCTCTCAATCACTCTCTTGATCCTCTGCATCACTCTCTTGATCCTCTGCATCACTCTCTTGAGCCTCTGCATCACTTTCTTGAGCCTCTGCATCACTCTCTAGAGCCTCTGCATCACTCTCATCAGCCTCTGCATCACTCTCTTAAGCCTCTGCTTCCCTCTCTTGATCCTCTGCATCACTCTCCTGAGCCTCTGCATCACTCTCTTAAGCCTCTGCATTACTCACTTGAGCCTTTGCATCCCTCACCTAAGCGTCTGCCTCACTCTCTTAAGCCTCTGCATCACTCTCTTGAGCCTCTGCATCCCTCTCTTGAGCCTCTGCTTCAATCTTTTAATTGTCATCATTGCTTTCTTGAGCCTCCGCAACACTCCCTTCAGCCTCTGCATCACTCTAGTAAGCCTCTGAATCACTCTCTCGAGCCTCTGCATCATTCTCATGATCCTCTGCATCACTCTCTTGAGCATCTGCATCACTCTCTTGAGCCTCTGAATCACTCTCTTGTGCCTCTGCATTACTCTCTTGAGCCCCTGCATCCCTCTCTTGAGCCTCTGCATCACTCTCATGAGCCTCTGCATCACCCTTTTAGGCCTCTGCATCCCTCTTTTCAGCCTCTACATCACTTTCTTAAGCCTCTCTCCCGAGCCTCTGCATCACTCTCTTCAGCCTCTGCATTACTCTCTTGAGCCTCTGGATCACTGTCTAAAGCCTCTGCATCTCTCTCTTCAGCCTCTACATCCCCTCTATTAAGCCTCTGCATCACTCTCTTAAGCCTCTACATCACTCTATTGAGCTTCTGCATCATTCTCTTGAGCCTCTGCATTCCTCTCTTAAGTTTCTACATCAATCTCTTGATCCTCTGCATCACTCTCTTGAGCCTCTGCATCCCTCTCTTGTGCCTCTGCGTCACTCTTAAGTGCCTCTGCATCTTTCTCTTGTGCCTCTGCATTACTCACTTTAGCCTCTGCATCCCTCTCTTGAGCCTCTGCATCACTCTCGTGATCCTCTGCATAACTCATTTGAGACACTGCATCATTCTCTTGAGCCTCTGCATCCCTCTCTTAAGCCTCTGAATCACACTCTTAAGTCTCTGAATCACTCTCGTGTGCCTCTCCATCCCTCTCTTGAGCCTCTGCATCACTCTCTTAAGCCTCTGCATCACTCTCGTAAGCCTCTGAATCACTCTCTTTAGCCTCTGCATCCCTCTCTTGAGCCTCTGCATCACTCTCTTCTGCCTCTGCATCCCTCTCTTCAGCCTCTGCATCACTCTCTTGAGATTCTGCATCACTTTCTTGGGCCTCTACATCCCTCTCTTGAGCCTTTGCATCCCTCTCCTAAGCCTCTGCATCACTCTCTTGAGCCTCTGAATAACACTCTTGAGCCTCTGCATCACTCTCTTGAGCCTCTGCATCCCTCTCTTAAGCCTCTGCAACACTCTCTTCAGCCTCTACATCACTCCCTTAAGCCTCTGCATCCCTCTCTTGATCATCTGCATCTCTCTCGTAACCCTCCGCATCACTCTCTTGAGCCTCTGCATTACTCTCTTGAGCCTCTGCGTCATTCTCTAGAGCCTCTGCATCCCTCTCTTGAGCCTCTGCAACACTCTCTTCCGCCTCTGCATCACTCTCCTAAGCCTCTGAATCCCCTCTGTTGAGGCCTCTGCATCACTCTCTCGAGCCTCTGCATCACTCTCTTGATCCTCTGCATCACTCTCTTGAGCCTCTGCATCACTCTCTTGAGCCTCTGCATCACTCTCTTGATCCTCTGCATCACTCTCTTGAGCCTCTGCATCCCTCTCTTGAAGTCCTGCATCTCTCTCATGAGCCTCTGCATCCCTGTCTTCAGCCTTTGCATCACTCTCTTAAGCCTCTGCATCCCTCTCTTGAGCCTCTGCATCACTCTCAAGAGCATTTGCATCCCTCTCTTGTGCCTCTGCATCCCTCACTTGAGACTCTGCATCCCTCTATTGAGCCTCTGCATCTGTCGCTAGGGCCACTGCATCCCTCTCTTGAGCCTCCGCATCTCTCTTTTAAGCCTCTGCATCACTCTGTTAAGCCTCTGCATCACTCTCTCAAGCCTCTGAATCACTCTATTGAGCCTCTGCATAACTCTCTTGAGCCCCTGCATCCCTCTCTCAACTGTCTGCATCACTCTCTTGAGCCTCTGCATCACCCTCTTAAGCCTCTGCATTACTCTCTTGAGCCTCTGCATCTCTCTCCTAAGCGTCTGCCTCACTCTCTTAAGCCTTTGCATCACTCTCTAGATCCTCTGCATCCCTCTCTTCAGCCTCTGCATCAATCTTTTCTTCCTCTTCATCCCTCTCTTGAGCCTCCTCACCACTCCCTTCTGCCTCTGCATCACTCTAGTAAGCCTCTGAATCACTCTCTCGAGCCTCTGCATCATTCTCTTGATCCTCTGCATCACTCTCTTGAAACTCTGCATCACTCTCTTGAGCCTCTGAATCACTCTCTTGAGCTTCTGCATTACTCTCCTGAGCCCCTGCATTACTCTCTTGAGCTCCTGCATCCCTCTCTTGAGCCTCTGCATCACTCTCTTGAGCCTCTGCATCACCCTTTTAAGCCTCTGCATCCCTCTTTTGAGCCTCTACATCAATTTCTTAAGCCTCTCTCCTGAGCCTCTGCATCACTCTCTTCAGCCTCTGCATTACTCTCTTGACCCTCTGAATCACTCTCTAAAGCCTCTGCATCTCTCTCTTCATCCTCTCCATCCCCTCTATTAAGCCTCTGTATCACTCTCTTAACCCTCTACATCACTCTATTGAGCTTCTGCATCATTCTCTTGAGCCTCTGCATTCCTCTCTTAAGTTTCTACATCATTCTCTTGATCTTCTGCATCACTCTCTTGATCCTCTGCATCACTCTCTTGAGCCTCTGCGTCATTCTCTTGAGCCTCTGCATCCCTCTCCTAAACCTCTACATCATTCTCTTGAGCCTCTGCATCCATCTCTTGAGCCTCTGCATCACTCTCAAGTGCCTCTGCATCTTTCTCTTGTGCCTCTGCATCACTCACTTTACCCTCTGCATCCCTCTCTTTAGCCTCTGCATCACTCTCGTGATCCTCTGCATCACTCTTTTGAGCCACTGCATCATTCTCTTTAGCCTCTGCATCCCTCTCTTAAGCCTCTGCATCACACTCTTAAGCCTCTGAATCACTCTCTTGTGCCTCTCCATCCCTCTCTTGAGCCTCTGCATCACTCTCTTAAGCCTCTACATCACTCTCGTAAGCCTCTGAATCACTCTCTTGAGCCTCTGCATCCCTCTCTTGAGCCTCTGCATCACTCTCTTCAGCCTCTGCATCCCTCTCTTCAGCCTCTGCATCACACTCTTGAAATTCTGCATCACTTTCTTGGGCCTCTACATCCCTCTCTTGAGCCTCTGCATCCCTCTCTTAAGCCTCTGCATCACTCTCTTGATCCTCTGCATCACTCTCTTGAGCCTCTGCATCACTCTCTTGAGCCTCTGCATCACTCTCTTGATCCTCTGCATCACTCTCTTGAGCCTCTGCATCCCTCTCTTGAAGTCCTGCATCTCTCTCATGAGCCTCTGCATCCCTCTCTTCAGCCTTTGCATCACTCTCTTAAGCCTCTGCATCCCTCTCTTGAGCCTCTGCATCACTCTCTAAAGCATTTGCATCCCTCTCTTGTGCCTCTGCATCCTTCGCTTGAGACTCTGCATCCCTCTCTTGAGCCTCTGCATCTCTCGCTTGGGCCACTGCATCCCTCTCTTGAGCCTCCGCATCTCTCTTTTAAGCCTCTGCATCACTCTGTTAAGCCTCTGCATCACTCTCTCAAGGCTCTGAATCACTCTCTTGAGCCTCTGCATAACTCTCTTGAGCCCCCTGCATCCCTCTCTCAACTCTCTGCATCACTCTCTTGAGCCTCTGCATCACCCTCTTAAGCCTCTGCATTACTCTCTTGAGTCTCGGCATCCCTCTCGTAAGCATCTGCCCCACTCTCTTAAGCCTCTGCATCACTCTCTTGAGCCTCTGCATCCCTCTCTTGAGCCTC
This sequence comes from Procambarus clarkii, assembly GCF_040958095.1. Taxonomy (NCBI): domain Eukaryota; kingdom Metazoa; phylum Arthropoda; class Malacostraca; order Decapoda; family Cambaridae; genus Procambarus; species Procambarus clarkii. The sequence goes on along the minus strand of NC_091165.1, from coordinate 958,843 downwards.
TGCATCAATCTTTTCATCCTCTTCATCCCTATCTTGAGCCTCCTCAACACTCCCTTCAGCCTCTACATCACTCTAGTAAGCCTCCGCATCACTCTCTTGAGCCTCTGTATAACTCTCTTGAGCCTCTGCATCACTCTCTAGAGCCTCTGCATCCCTCTCTTGAGCCTCTACAACACTCTCTTCCGCCTCTGCATCACTCTCTTAAGCCTCTGAATCCCTCTCTTTAGGCCTCTGCATCAATCTCTCGAGCCTCTGCAGCACTCTCTTGATCCTCTGCATCACTCTCTCGAGCCTCTGCATCACTTTCTTGAGCCTCTGCATCACTCTCAAGAGCCTCTGTATCACTCTCTTCAGCCTCTGCATCACTCTCTTAAGCCTCTGCTTCGCTCTCTTGATCCTCTGCATCACTCTCCTGAGCCTCTGTATCACTCTCTTAAGCCTCTGCATCACTCTCGTAAGCCTCTAAATCACTCTCTTGATCCTCTGCATTACTCTCTTGAGCCCCTGCATCCCTCTCTTGAGCCTCTGCATCACTCTCTTGAGCCTCTGCATCACTCTCTTGAGCCTCTGCATCTCTCTCTTGAAGTCCTGCATCTCTCTCATGAGCCTCTGCATCCCTCTCTTCAGCCTTTGCATCACTCTCTTTAGCCTCTGAATCACTCTCTTGAGCCTCTGCATACCTTTCTTGAGCCTCTACATCACTCTCAAGAGCATTTGCATCCCTCTCTTGTGCCGAAATATTGGTAAAAATGAATATATTTACGTAATATCAAACTACATGAAAAACGTGAAAAAAGTCACTATTATTCCAAATTTGTGGATTTTTACTTCGAATCATAAAGCGAGGTTTCGTATTATTTATATCGAAGAAAAGACATATGACAATGTTGTTTCCAATACAAATGATAAAAATCAATGTGTATTCATTAGAATTACCTAAAATGTTCTTGATTTTTCGTTTATATTACCGATGGAAGATGTACAAGTAAAACCGCTCTATTTCGGCTGAAACGTCGATATATGCAATAAAAACCGAACTTCTCCCCTTTTCAATATCTTACTCAGTATTTCAAAGAGAAACAAATAGATGATTGAAGATGAAGTATTTAAGTTTATTATCTAATCAATTACGTGTTTGCATCATTTTTATCGTATATTAAATGAATTAATGACCCTTGAGCCATATTTTGGAGCCAAATTCTGGCTCTCTGCACGTATTTGCAGTTTAAAATTACGACTTTCTACACCGAAAATATGCCAATTACTGAGAGTTGCGTTGGGTAACATTTTGCCCAAACCCCCCCTGCAGTTTTCATAATATCTCAAACATCACAAATTGAAAGCTTGAGGCATATTTTGGAGCCAAGTTCTGTCTTTCTGCTCGTATTCGCAGTTTAAAATTACGACCTTTTTTACGGAAAATATGCCAATTACTGAAAGCGGCGATGGATCACATTTTGACCCAACCCCTCCATGCAATTTATAAAATATCCAAAACATCCCAAATTCGACTTGGAGCCATATTTTGGAGCCAAATTCTGGCTCTCTGCACGTATTCGCTGATTGGAATTACGACTTTTTATACCGAAAATATGGCAATTACTCTAAGCGGCGATGGATAACATTTAGCCCACACTTTCCACGCAGTTTTCAAAATATCCTAAAAATCACAAATTTGACGTTTGGGCCATATTTTAGAGCTAAATTCTGGCTCTCTGCACGTATTCGCAGTTTGAAATTACAAATTTTTATTCCAAAATACACCAATTTCTTAGAGCGGCAATGGGTCACATTTTGCCCAAACCCCCCTGCGGTTTGCAAAATATCCCAAACATCCCAAATTCAACCCTTGAGCCATTATTTGGAGCCAAAATTTTTGCTTTCTGCACGTATTCGCAGTTTCATATTACAACTTTTTATACCGAAAATATGTCAATAACTGAATGCGGTGATGGATCACATTTTTCCCAAACCCTCCCTGCAGTTTTCAAAATATCCGAAACATCCCAAATTCGACCCTTGATCCATATTTTGGAGCCAAATTCTGGCTCTCTGCACATATTCGCAGTTTGAAACTACGAATTTTTATACCAAAAGTATGCCAATTACTGAGAGCAGCGATGGGTCACATTTTGCCCAAACCCTCCCTGCAGTTTTTAAAATCTCCCAAACATCCCAAATTCGACCCTTGAGCAATATTTTGGAGCCAAATTCTGTCTTTCTGCTCGTATTCGCAGTTTGAAATTACGACTTTTTATACCGAAAATATGCCAATTACTGAAAGCGGCGAAGGATCACATTTTGCCCAAACCCTCTCTGTAGTTTTCAAAATATCCCAAGCATCCCAAATTCGACCCTTCAGCCATATTTTGTAGCCAAATTCTGGCTCTCTGCACATATTACAAGTTTAAAATTACGACATTTTATACCGAAAATATGCCAATTACCTAAAGCGGCGATGGGTCACATTTTGCCCCCCCCCCACCCCCCACTGCAGTTTTCAAAATATCCCAAACTTCCCAAATTCGACGCTTGAGCCATATTTTGGAGCCGAATTCTAGCTCTCTGCACGGATTCGCAGTTTGAAAATACGAATTTTATTACGAAATTATGCCAATTACTGTGAGAGGCGATGAGTCACATTTTGCCCAAACCCAGCCTGCAGTTTTCAAAATTTCCCAAACTTCCCAAATTCGACGCTTGAGCCATATTTGGGAGCCAAATTCTAGCTCTCTGCACATATTCGCAGTTTAAAAATTACGACTTTTTATACCGAAAATATGCCAATTACTGAGAGCTGCGATGGGTCACATATTGCCCAAACCCCCCTGTAGTTTTCGAAATATCCCAAACATCCCAAATTCGACCCTTGAGCCATATTTTGGAGCCAAATTATGGCTCTGTGCATGTATCCCTCCCCCTATTCCTTCCCCAGTGTTACCCCCCCCCCTCTCCATCCCGTCAAATAGAGAAAATGGCGGCGAAAACGCTTTATTTACCCAGCCAAACCGTTCACCTCATTTGGACATGCAAATATTAATTATTACACCCGTTTAAAGATTCACATGTCAGTCAGTTAGCCTAAATTCTCCTATATTCATTCATACATGACACTGCAATCATTGCAATTGTTTATAAATAGACACTAACTAACCCTGCTTGCTCCAAATTTTTTTCAGAAGGCAACTCCAGCGTGGCCTAGTCGGATAGAACATGTTCCTAATCCGGATAGACCTGCGTTCGAGCCTGTCGCAACGGATGCAACTACAGGGCGCAGATAGATTTCCGTGATGTCCTCTCCTGTAGGAGAATCAGTTTCGATAGATTCTCTGGATAGCCGAAGATTGATTGACTGCTCCCTTGGAATGTGGGGAAGGGTTGAAATCCGGGGGCCCACGGACGGATACCTGGATGCACTGACCTCGGGCAGGTCTTTCAATTCACCTGGATTTCAGGTGGGGAGAAGGGAGGCAATTTGGGTCGACACAAATGGCTTCCTGGACCCAGAACTCCATGGATACATGTGTCCGTGTATCCTTGGATACATGTCCGTATATCACAGACAAGCATAGATAGTCACACGGGTTGATCACACGGATACATTTCCGTGTGATCCGTGAATCCGTGTGATACGGGATTCGAATTCGATTGAATTCGTGGGTGGGGATAAGGATAAGGGAGGCAATTTGAGGGGACACAAATGGCTTCCTGGACCCAGAACCCCATGGATAACCCTAAACATAATAAGGTTACGAAATCCCATAAGATAAGATACACGGACATACATAAGATAGACGGAAATCCCTAAGATACACGGATAGGTTCGTGTCACAGGTAACAGGGGGACGGAAGGGAGGGAGAAAGAGAGAGAGGGAGGGAGGAAGGGAGAGCTAGGGTATAATTAAATTTCAATTATCAATTTTATTAATTACAATTAAATTAATTTAACTCAATTTAATTGGAGCTAAAAATCTACTTAAGATTTCTTAATTTTAATTTATTAATTTAATTAATTTAATAAGTTTTAATATTAATGAGTTTAAATCTAGGGAGGGAAGGAGGGAGGTTTATTTTCTGTTGTTAGGTTAGCGTATTTTTAACCAACCTAACCAACCTAAACTAACCTAACCTAATATAATCAACTTTTTTTTTTAAGTTTAAAAACCTTTATAACAATAATGCAAACTATATTAAAGAAAATTATTTAAAAAATTAAACTATATTAAATACAAGTTAAACTTGTTTCTTAACTTGTTCCTTGTTCCTCCCTCTATAAACCTTTAATAACTATAGGTTAAAATTAATAAGGACATTAACTCCATTAGGCAGGTTTAGGTTACAGGTTATGTTAAGTTTAGGTTTAGGTAAGGTTGGGAAATAAGTCAATGCTTTAAACAACCGACGGCTAAAAGGACAGACTCCAAGATTGATACTCTATCCTGCTGGATCGAGCATTAAATTATTATGCATTAAATTATTAAATTAAATTAAATTTTTCAATTTTTAAAATATTAGCATTAAAGCTAAGCATTAAATTGGATCTATGTGTGTACTCACACATAGGTGAGTACACATAACTGAATAACATGTTCCTTCTCGTCTCACAATCGGGGATTCAAGGGTTCGAATCCCGGTCGGACAAGGTTGTAATTGTTGGTAGCGTTTCCTTTCACCCAATGCCTCTATTCACCTAGAAGTATATAGTGAGTTACTTGCATCCTGGTAAGTGAGTGAGGGTTAGTCCTTGTTAGTTGGACCTTGTGGGGTAGGTGTTATAAGCCTAACATATGTATATATAAACTGCTTGTTCCACGACTCAGTGATTTTATATGTGTTTACTAAATGATGCCTAAGAGAGCATATCTAAGACCTAAAATTTGGCCATTTTAGATTATTTTTACTTTTAAATTATTTGAATTTATGCCAAGGTCATATATGCTTTGAAGAGATATGCTTAGGTTCTTTAATTATCGGAGGGTTGGTGGCATTTGCATGCAATTTGTGCGAGATCAATAGCATCCCAACATTTCCATTTTGGAGAAACACTCCATGTGTTGTTGGTTTGACTAAATAGTTGCTATTTTGCTATTAGTTACTATTATTCCAAATTTGTGGATTTTAACTTCGAATCATAAAGCGAGGTTTCGTATTATTTAGATCCAAGAAAAGACATATGACAATGTTGTTTCCAATACAAATGATAAAAATAAATGTGTTTTCATTAGAATTAACTAAAATGTTCCTGATTTTCCGTTTATATTACCGATGGAAGAGGGACACGTAAAACCGCTCTATTCCGGCTGAAACGTCGATCTCTTAAGCCTCTGCATCACTCTCTTGAGCCTTTGCATCACTCTCTTGAGCCTCTGCATCCCTCTCTTAAGCCTCTGCAACACTCTCTTCAGCCTCTGTATCACTCTCTTTAGCCTCAGCATCCCTCTCTTGAGTATCTGCATCCCTCTCTTCAGCCTCTGCAACACTCTTCAGCCTCTGCATCACTCTCTTGAGCCTTTGTATCACTCTTTTGAGCCTCTGCATCCCTCTCTTAAGGCGCTGCAACACTCTCTCCAACCTCTGCAGCACTCTCGTAAGCCTCTGCATCCCTTTTTGGAGCCTATGCATCACTTTCTTAAGCCTCTGCATCCCTTTCTTGAGCCTCTGCATCACTCTATTGAACTCCTGCATCCCTCTCATGAGCCTCTGCATCCCTCTCCTGAGCCTTTGCATCACTCTCTTAAGCCTCTGCATCACTCTCTTGAGCCTCTGCGTCACTCTCAAGAGCCTATGAATCCCTCTCTTGTGCCTCTGCATCCCTCACTTGAGCCTCTGCATCTCTCTCTTGAGCCCCTTCAGCACTCTCGTAAGCCTCTGAATCCCTTTTTTGAGCCTCTGCATCACTTTCTTAAGCCTCTGCATCCCTTTCTTGAGCCTCTGCATCACTCTCTTGAACTCCTGCATCCCTCTCATGAGCCTCTGCATCCCTCTCCTGAGCCTTTGCCTCACTCTCTTAAGCCTCTGCATCACTCTCTTGAGCCTCTGCGTCACTCTCAAGAGCCTATGAATCCCTCTCTTGTGCCTCTGCATCCCTCACTTGAGCCTCTGCATCTCTCTCTTGAGTCCCTGCATCCCTCTCTTGAGCCTCTGCATCAATCTCTTGAGCCTCTGCGTCACTCTGTTGAGCCCCTGCATCCTTCTCTTAAGCCTCTGCATCACTCTCTTAAACCTCTGCATTACTCTCGGAAGCCTCTGAATCACTCTCTTGAGCCTATACATCCCTCTCTTGAATTCCTGCATCCCTCTCATGAGCCTCTGCATCCCTCTCATGAGCCTCTGCATCCCTCTCATGAGCCTCTGCATCCCTCTCTTGAGCCTTTGCATCACTCTCTTAAGCCTCTGCATCCCTCTCTTTAGCCTCTGCATCCCTCTCTTGGGCCTCTGCATCCCTCTCTTGGGCCTCTACATCCCTCTCTTGAGCTTCTCCATCCCTCTCTTAAGCCTCTGCATCATTCTCTTAAGCCTTTGCATCTCTCTCTTCAGCATCTGCATCACTTCCTTGAGCCTCTGCATCCCTCTCTTAAGCCTCTAAATCACTCTCTTGAGCATCTGCATCCCCCTCTTGAGTCTCTGCATCACTCTCTTAAGCCTCTGCATGCCTCTCTTCATCCTCTGCATCACTCTCTTGACCCTCTGCATCATTCTCTTGAGCCTCTGCATCCCTCTCTTAAGCCTCTACATCATTCTCTTGAGCCTCTGCATCACTCTCTTGAGCCTTTGCATCACTCTCTTAAGCCTCTGCATCTCTCTCTTCAGAATCTGCATCACCCTCTTGAGCCTCTGCATCCCTCTCTTAAGCCTCTGCATCACTTACTTAAGCCTCTGCATCACTCTCTTGAGCCTCTGCATCCCTCTCTTGAGCCTCTGCATCATTCTCCTAAGCCTCTGCATCACTCTTTTGAACTTCTGCATCTCTCTCTTGAGCCTCTGCATCCCTCTCTTAAGCCTCTGCATCACTCTCCTAAACCTCTGCATCACTCTCTTTAGCCTCTGCATCACTCATGTGAGCCTCTGCATCAGTCTCTTGAGCCTCTCCATCACTCTCTTAAGCCTCTGCATCACTCTCCTGAGCCTCTGCATCCCTTTCTTGAGCCTCTGCATCATTCTCCTAAGCCTCTCCATCCCTCACTTGAGCCTCTGCACCCCTCTCATGAGCCTCTGCATGTAACGGTTCTCCAATGTAACGGTTCTATTGTTACGTAAAGTATGGTGACAAATAAACACAGACACTAAGATACTATATATATATTTGGTCGAATATACAGAAGTACACAGGTGATACTTTGGTGTGAGTTGAGCGCACTGAGCGTCGGTACAGTATCTCGCAAGTGTCTGCTCTAGACAACACTTGAAAGTAGACTCTGGTTAATGTTTGCTATTGCTGCTTATATGCTCTTGAGCCTTTCCATCACTCTCTTAAGCCTCTGCATCCCTTTCTTGAGCCTTTGCATCACTCTTTGGAGTCTCTGCATCCCTCTCTTAAGCCTATGCATCCCCTGTCTTGAGCCTCTGCATCACTCTCTTGAGCCTTTGCATCACTCTCTTGAGCTGCTGCATCATTCTCACATGCCTCTCCAAAACTCTCTTTAGCCTCTGCATCACTCTCTTAAGCCTCTGCATCCCGCTCTTCATCCTCTGCATCACTTTCTTGAGCCTCTGCATAATTCTTTTGAGGCTCTGCATCCCTCTCTTAAGCCTCTACATCATTCTCTCGAGCCTCTGCATGACTCTCTTGAGCCTCTGCATCACTCTCTTAAGCCTCTGCATCTCTCTCTTCAGCCTCTACATCACTCTCTTCAGCCTCTGCATCCCTCTCTTAAGCCTCTGCATCACTCACTTAAGCCTCTTCATCACTCTCTTCAGCCTCTGCATCCCTCTCTTGAACCTCTGCACCATTCTCCTAAGCCTCTGCATCACTCTATTGAGCCTCTGCATCACTCTCTTGAGCCTCTGCATCTCTCTCTTTATCCTCTGCATCACTCTCTTAAGCCTCTGCATCCCTCTCTTGAGCCTCTGAATCCCTCTTTTGAGCCTCTGCACCACTCCCACGAGCTTCTGCATCATTTTTTTCATCCTCTGCATCCCACTCTTCAGCATCTGCATCACTCTCTTGGGCCCCTGCATCCCTCTCTTCAGCCTCTGCATCACTTTCTTGAGGCTCTGCATCACCCTCTTAAGCCTCTGCATCCCTCTCTTGAGCCTCTGCAACATTCTCTTCAGCCTCTGCATCACTCTCTTAAGCCTCTGCATTACTCTCTTGAGCCTCTGCATCACTCTCTTGAGCCTCTGCATCATTCTCTTGAGCCTCTGCATCCTTCTCTTAAGCAGCTACATCATTCTCTTGAGCCTCTGCATCACTCTCTTGAGCCTCTGCACCCCTCTCTTGAGTCTCTGCATCAATCTCTTAAGCCTCTGCATCCCTCTCTTCATCCTCTGCATCATTCTCCTAAGTCTCTGCATCACTCTCTTGAGCCTCTGCATCACTCGCTTGAGCCTCTGCATCCCTCTTGCAAATACTTCATTTTCAATCAATTATTTGTTTCTCGTTAAAATACTGAGTAAGATATTGAAAAGGGGAAAAGTTCTGTTTTTATTGCATATATCGACGTTTCAGCCGGAATAGAGCGGTTTTCGTGTATATCTTCCATCGGTAATATAAACGGAAAATCAGGAACATTTTAGTAAATTCTAATGAAAACACATTGATTTTTATCATTTGTATTGGAAACAACATTGTCATATGTCTTTTCTTGGGTCTAAATAATACGAAACCTCGCTCTATGATTTGAAGTTAAAATCCTCAAATATGGTTAAATAGTGACTTTTTTCACGTTTTTCATGTAGTTTGATATTACGTAAATATATTCATTTTTACCGATATTTCGATACTATTTCTTAGGCTTAAGAGAGGGATGCAGAGGCTCAAGAGAGGGATGCAGAGGCTCAAGTGAGAGATACAGAGGCAAAAGAGAGGATGCAGAGGCTCTTGAGAGTGACGCAGAGGCTCAAGAGAGGGATGCAGAGGCTTAGGAGAGTGATACAAAGGCTCAGGAGAGGGATGCAGAGGCTCATGAGAGGGATGCAGGAGTTAAAGAGAGTGATGCAGAGGCTCAAGAGAGGGATGCAGAGGCTCAAGAGAGTGATGCTGAGGATCAAGAGAGGGAAAGCAGAGGCATAAGAGAGTGATGCAGCAGCTGAAGAGAGTGATGCAGAGGCTCTAGAGAGTGATGCAGAGGCTTAAGAGAGTGATGCAGAGGCTCAAGAGTGTGATGCAGAGGATCAAGAGAGTGATGCAGAGGCTCAAGAGAGGGATTCAGATGCTTAAAAGAGTAATGCAGAGGCCTCAAGAGAGTGATGAAGAGGCTGAAGAGAGTGTTGCAGAGGCTCAAGAGAGTGATGCCGAGGCTCAAGAGAGTATTGCAGAGGATCAAGAGAGGGATGCAGAGGCTTAAGAGAGTGATGCAGAGGCTGAAGTGAGTGTTGCAGAGGCTAAAGAGAGGGATGCAGAGGCTCAAGAGAGTGATGCAATGGCTCAAGAGAGTGATGCAGAGGCTCATGAGAGGGATGCAGAGGCTCAAGTAAGAGATGGAGAGGCTCAGGAGAGTGATGCAGAGGCTCAAGAGAGGGATGCAGAGGCTCAGGAAAGTGATGCAGAGGCTCCAGAGAGTTTTGCAGGGGCTCAAGAGAGTGATGCAGAGGCTTACGAGAGTGATTGAGAGGCTCAAGAGAGTGATGCAGAGGCTCAAGACAGGGGATGCAGAGGCTTAAGAGAGGGATGCAGAGACTCCAAAGAGTGATGCAAAGGCTCAAGAAAGGGATGCAGAGGCTTGAGCCTCTGCATCAGTCTCATGAGCCTCTCCATCACTCTCTAGCGCATCTGCTTCCCTCTCCTGATCTTCTGCATCAATATCCTGAGCCTCTGCATCACTCTCTTAAGCCTCTGCATCACTCTCGAAAGCCTCTGAATCACTCTCTTGAGCCTCTGCATTACTCTCTTGAGCCCCTGCATCCCTCTCTTGAGCCTCTGCATCACTCTCTTGAGCCTCTGCATCACCCTTTTAAGCCTCTGCATCCCTCTTTTGAGCCTCTGCATCACTTTCTTAAGCCTCTCTCCTGAGCCTCTGCATCACTCTCTTCAGCCTCTGCATCACTCTCTTAAGCCTCTGCATCCCTCTCTTGATCCTCTGCATCACTCTCTTGAGCCCCTGCATCATTCTCTTGAGCCTCTGCATCCCTCTCTTAAGCCTCTACATCATTCTCTTGAGCCTCTGCATTACTCTCTTGAACCTCTGCATCACTGTCTAAAACTTCTGCATCTCTCTCTTCAGCCTCTGCATCCCCTCTATTTAGCCTCTGCATCACTCTCTTAAGCCTCTACATCACCCTATTGAGCTTCTGCATCATTCTCTTGAGCCTCTGCATCCCTCTCTTAAGCTTCTACATCATTCTCTTGATCCTCTGCATCACTCTCTTGAGCCTCTGCATCATTCTCTTGTGCCTCTGCATCCCTCTCCTAACCTTCTACATCATTCTCTTGAGCCTCAGCATCCCTCTCTGGAGCCTCTGCATCACTCTCAAGTGCCTCTGCATCTTTCTCTTGTGCCTAAGCATCACTCACTTTAGCCTCTGCATCCCTCTCTTGAGCCTCTGCATCACTCTCGTGATCCTCTGCATCATTCTTTTGAGCCTCTGCATCATTCTCTTGAGCCTCTGCATTACTCTCTTGAACCTCTGCATCACTGTCTAAAACTTCTGCATCTCTCTCTTCAGCCTCTGCATCCCTCTCTTAAGCCTCTACATCATTCTCTCGAGCCTCTGCATGACTCTCTTGAGCCTCTGCATCACTCTCTTAAGCCTCTGCATCTCTCTCTTCAGCCTCTGCATCACTCTCTTCAGCCTCTGCATCCCTCTCTTAAGCCTCTGCATCACTCACTTAAGCCTCTTCATCACTCTCTTCAGCCTCTGCATCCCGCTCTTGAACCTCTGCACCATTCTCCTAAGCCTCTGCATCACTCTATTGAGCCTCTGCATCACTCTCTTGAGCCTCTGCATCTCTCTCTTTATCCTCTGCATCACTCTCTTAAGCCTCTGCATCCCTCTCTTGAGCCTCTGAATCCCTCTTTTGAGCCTCTGCACCACTCTCACGAGCTTCTGCATCATTTTTTTCATCCTCTGCATCCCACTCTTCAGCATCTGCATCACTCTCTTGGGCCCCTGCATCCCTCTCTTCAGCCTCTGCATCACTTTCTTGAGGCTCTGCATCACCCTCTTAAGCCTCTGCATCCCTCTCTTGAGCCTCTGCAACATTCTCTTCAGCCTCTGCATCACTCTCTTAAGCCTCTGCATTACTCTCTTGAGCCTCTGCATCACTCTCTTGAGCCTCTGCATCATTCTCTTGAGCCTCTGCATCCTTCTCTTAAGCAGCTACATCATTCTCTTGAGCCTCTGCATCACTCTCTTGAGCCTCTGCACCCCTCTCTTGAGTCTCTGCATCAATCTCTTAAGCCTCTGCATCCCTCTCTTCATCCTCTGCATCATTCTCCTAAGTCTCTGCATCACTCTCTTGAGCCTCTGCATCACTCGCTTGAGCCTCTGCATCCCTCTTGCAAATACTTCATTTTCAATCAATTATTTGTTTCTCGTTAAAATACTGAGTAAGATATTGAAAAGGGGAAAAGTTCTGTTTTTATTGCATATATCGACGTTTCAGCCGGAATAGAGCGGTTTTCGTGTATATCTTCCATCGGTAATATAAACGGAAAATCAGGAACATTTTAGTTAATTCTAATGAAAACACATTGATTTTTATCATTTGTATTGGAAACAACATTGTCATATGTCTTTTCTTGGGTCTAAATAATACGAAACCTCGCTCTATGATTTGAAGTTAAAATCCTCAAATATGGTTAAATAGTGACTTTTTTCACGTTTTTCATGTAGTTTGATATTACGTAAATATATTCATTTTTACCGATATTTCGATACTATTTCTTAGGCTTAAGAGAGGGATGCAGAGGTTCAAGAGAGGGATGCAGAGGCTCAAGTGAGAGATACAGAGGCACAAGGGAGGGATGCAGAGGCTCTTGAGAGTGACGCAGAGGCTCAAGAGAGGGATGCAGAGGCTTAGGAGAGTGATACAAAGGCTCAGGAGAGGGATGCAGAGGCTCTTGAGAGGGATGCAGGAGTTAAAGAGAGTGATGCAGAGGCTCAAGAGAGGGATGCAGAGGCTCAAGAGAGTGATGCTGAGGATCAAGAGAGGGAAAGCAGAGGCATAAGAGAGTGATGCAGCAGCTGAAGAGAGTGATGCAGAGGCTGTAGAGAGTGATGCAGAGGCTCAAGAGTGTGATGCAGAGGATCAAGAGAGTGATGCAGAGGCTCAAGAGAGGGATTCAGATGCTTAAAAGAGTAATGCAGAGGCCTCAAGAGAGTGATGAAGAGGCTGAAGTGAGTGTTGCAGAGGCGAAAGAGAGTGATGCCGAGGCTCAAGAGAGTATTGCAGAGGATCAAGAGAGGGATGCAGAGGCTTAAGAGAGTGATGCAGAGGCTGAAGTGAGTGTTGCAGAGGCTAAAGAGTGGGATGCAGAGGCTCAAGAGAGTGATCAAAGGCTCAAGAGAGTGATGCAGAGGCTCATGAGAGGGATGCAGAGGCTCAAGTAAGAGATGGAGAGGCTCAGGAGAGTGCTGCAGAGGCTCAAGAGAGGGATGCAGAGGCTCAGGAAAGTGATGCAGAGGCTCCAGAGAGTTTTGCAGGGCTCAAGACAGTGATGCAGAGGCTTACGAGAGTGATTGAGAGGCTCAAGAGAGTGATGCAGAGGCTCAAGACAGGGGATGCAGAGGCTTAAGAGAGGGATGCAGAGACTCCAAAGAGTGATGCAAAGGCTCAAGAAAGGGATGCAGAGGCTTGAGCCTCTGCATCAGTCTCTTGAGCCTCTCCATCACTCTCTAGCGCATCTGCTTCCCTCTCCTGATCTTCTGCATCAATATCCTGAGCCTCTGCATCACTCTCTTAAGCCTCTGCATCACTCTCGAAAGCCTCTGAATCACTCTCTTGAGCCTCTGCATTACTCTCTTGAGCCCCTGCATCCCTCTCTTGAGCCTCTGCATCACTCTCTTGAGCCTCTGCATCACCCTTTTAAGCCTCTGCATCCCTCTTTTGAGCCTCTGCATCACTTTCTTAAGCCTCTCTCCTGAGCCTCTGCATCACTCTCTTCAGCCTCTGCATCACTCTCTTAAGCCTCTGCATCCCTCTCTTGATCCTCTGCATCACTCTCTTGAGCCCCTGCATCATTCTCTTGAGCCTCTGCATCCCTCTCTTAAGCCTCTACATCATTCTCTTGAGCCTCTGCATTACTCTCTTGAACCTCTGCATCACTGTCTAAAACTTCTGCATCTCTCTCTTCAGCCTCTGCATCCCCTCTATTTAGCCTCTGCATCACTCTCTTAAGCCTCTACATCACCCTATTGAGCTTCTGCATCATTCTCTTGAGCCTCTGCATCCCTCTCTTAAGCTTCTACATCATTCTCTTGATCCTCTGCATCACTCTCTTGAGCCTCTGCATCATTCTCTTGTGCCTCTGCATCCCTCTCCTAACCTTCTACATCATTCTCTTGAGCCTCAGCATCCCTCTCTGGAGCCTCTGCATCACTCTCAAGTGCCTTTGCATCTTTCTCTTGTGCCTAAGCATCACTCACTTTAGCCTCTGCATCCCTCTCTTGAGTCTCTGCATCACTCTCGTGATCCTCTGCATCATTCTTTTGAGCCTCTGCATCATTCTCTTGAGCCTCTGCATTACTCTCTTGAACCTCTGCATCACTGTCTAAAACTTCTGCATCTCTCTCTTCAGCCTCTGCATCCCTCTCTTAAGCCTCTACATCATTCTCTCGAGCCTCTGCATGACTCTCTTGAGCCTCTGCATCACTCTCTTAAGCCTCTGCATCTCTCTCTTCAGCCTCTGCATCACTCTCTTCAGCCTCTGCATCCCTCTCTTAAGCCTCTGCATCACTCACTTAAGCCTCTTCATCACTCTCTTCAGCCTCTGCATCCCACTCTTGAACCTCTGCACCATTCTCCTAAGCCTCTGCATCACTCTATTGAGCCTCTGCATCACTCTCTTGAGCCTCTGCATCTCTCTCTTTATCCTCTGCATCACTCTCTTAAGCCTCTGCATCCCTCTCTTGAGCCTCTGAATCCCTCTTTTGAGCCTCTGCACCACTCTCACGAGCTTCTGCATCATTTTTTTCATCCTCTGCATCCCACTCTTCAGCATCTGCATCACTCTCTTGGGCCCCTGCATCCCTCTCTTCAGCCTCTGCATCACTTTCTTGAGGCTCTGCATCACCCTCTTAAGCCTCTGCATCCCTCTCTTGAGCCTCTGCAACATTCTCTTCAGCCTCTGCATCACTCTCTTAAGCCTCTGCATTACTCTCTTGAGCCTCTGCATCACTCTCTTGAGCCTCTGCATCATTCTCTTGAGCCTCTGCATCCTTCTCTTAAGCAGCTACATCATTCTCTTGAGCCTCTGCATCACTCTCTTGAGCCTCTGCACCCCTCTCTTGAGTCTCTGCATCAATCTCTTAAGCCTCTGCATCCCTCTCTTCATCCTCTGCATCATTCTCCTAAGTCTCTGCATCACTCTCTTGAGCCTCTGCATCACTCGCTTGAGCCTCTGCATCCCTCTTGCAAATACTTCATTTTCAATCAATTATTTGTTTCTCGTTAAAATACTGAGTAAGATATTGAAAAGGGGAAAAGTTCTGTTTTTATTGCATATATCGACGTTTCAGCCGGAATAGAGCGGTTTTCGTGTATATCTTCCATCGGTAATATAAACGGAAAATCAGGAACATTTTAGTTAATTCTAATGAAAACACATTGATTTTTATCATTTGTATTGGAAACAACATTGTCATATGTCTTTTCTTGGGTCTAAATAATACGAAACCTCGCTCTATGATTTGAAGTTAAAATCCTCAAATATGGTTAAATAGTGACTTTTTTCACGTTTTTCATGTAGTTTGATATTACGTAAATATATTCATTTTTACCGATATTTCGATACTATTTCTTAGGCTTAAGAGAGGGATGCAGAGGTTCAAGAGAGGGATGCAGAGGCTCAAGTGAGAGATACAGAGGCACAAGGGAGGGATGCAGAGGCTCTTGAGAGTGACGCAGAGGCTCAAGAGAGGGATGCAGAGGCTTAGGAGAGTGATACAAAGGCTCAGGAGAGGGATGCAGAGGCTCTTGAGAGGGATGCAGGAGTTAAAGAGAGTGATGCAGAGGCTCAAGAGAGGGATGCAGAGGCTCAAGAGAGTGATGCTGAGGATCAAGAGAGGGAAAGCAGAGGCATAAGAGAGTGATGCAGCAGCTGAAGAGAGTGATGCAGAGGCTGTAGAGAGTGATGCAGAGGCTCAAGAGTGTGATGCAGAGGATCAAGAGAGTGATGCAGAGGCTCAAGAGAGGGATTCAGATGCTTAAAAGTGTAATGCAGAGGCCTCAAGAGAGTGATGAAGAGGCTGAAGTGAGTGTTGCAGAGGCGAAAGAGAGTGATGCCGAGGCTCAAGAGAGTATTGCAGAGGATCAAGAGAGGGATGCAGAGGCTTAAGAGAGTGATGCAGAGGCTGAAGTGAGTGTTGCAGAGGCTAAAGAGTGGGATGCAGAGGCTCAAGAGAGTGATCAAAGGCTCAAGAGAGTGATGCAGAGGCTCATGAGAGGGATGCAGAGGCTCAAGTAAGAGATGGAGAGGCTCAGGAGAGTGCTGCAGAGGCTCAAGAGAGGGATGCAGAGGCTCAGGAAAGTGATGCAGAGGCTCCAGAGAGTTTTGCAGGGCTCAAGACAGTGATGCAGAGGCTTACGAGAGTGATTGAGAGGCTCAAGAGAGTGATGCAGAGGCTCAAGACAGGGGATGCAGAGGCTTAAGAGAGGGATGCAGAGACTCCAAAGAGTGATGCAAAGGCTCAAGAAAGGGATGCAGAGGCTTGAGCCTCTGCATCAGTCTCTTGAGCCTCTCCATCACTCTCTAGCGCATCTGCTTCCCTCTCCTGATCTTCTGCATCAATATCCTGAGCCTCTGCATCACTCTCTTAAGCCTCTGCATCACTCTCGAAAGCCTCTGAATCCCTCTCTTGAGCCTCTGCATCACTCTCTTGAGCCTCTGCATCACCCTTTTAAGCCTCTGCATCCCTCTTTTGAGCCTCTGCATCACTTTCTTAAGCCTCTCTCCTGAGCCTCTGCATCACTCTCTTCAGCCTCTGCATCACTCTCTTAAGCCTCTGCATCCCTCTCTTGATCCTCTGCATCACTCTCTTGAGCCCCTGCATCAATCTCTTGAGCCTCTGCATCCCTCTCTTAAGCCTCTACATCATTCTCTTGAGCCTCTGCCTTACTCTCTTGAACCTCTGCTTCACTGTCTAAAACTTCTGCATCTCTCTCTTCAGCCTCTGCATCCCCTCTATTTAGCCTCTGCATCACTCTCTTAAGCCTCTACATCACCCTATTGAGCTTCTGCATCATTCTCTTGAGCCTCTGCATCCCTCTCTTAAGCTTCTACATCATTCTCTTGATCCTCTGCATCACTCTCTTGAGCCTCTGCATCATTCTCTTGAGCCTCTGCATCCCTCTCCTAACCTTCTACATCATTCTCTTGAGCCTCAGCATCCCTCTCTGGAGCCTCTGCATCACTCTCAAGTGCCTCTGCATCTTTCTCTTGTGCCTAAGCATCACTCACTTTAGCCTCTGCATCCCTCTCTTGAGCCTCTGCATCACTCTCGTGATCCTCTGCATCATTCTTTTGAGCCTCTGCATCATTCTCTTGAGCCTCTGCATCCCTCTCTTAAGCCTCTGCATCACACTCTTAAGCCTCTGAATCACTCTCTTGAGCCTCTCCATCCCTCGCTTGAGCCTCTGCATCACTCTCTTCAGCCTCTGCATCCCTCTCTTCAGCCTCTGCATCACTCTCTTGAGATTCTGCATCACTTTCTTGAGCCTCTACATCCTTCTCTTGAGCCTCTGCATCCCTCTCTTAAGCCTCTGCATCACTCTCTTGAGCCTCTGCATAACTCTCTTGAGCCACTGCATAACTCTCTTGAGCCTCCGCATCATTCTCAAGAGCCTCTGCATCCCTCTCTTGTGCCTCTGCATCCCTCACTTGTGCCTCTGCATCCCTCTCTTGAGCCTCTGCATCTCTCTCTTGGGCCACTGCATCCCTCTCTTGAGCCTCCGCATCTCTCTTTTAAGCCTCTGCATCACTCTGTTAAGCCTCTGCATCACTCTCTCAAGCCTCTGAATCACTCTCTTGAGCCTCCGCAACACTCCCTTCAGCCTCTGTATCACTCTAGTAAGCCTCTCAATCACTCTCTCGAGCCTCTGCATCACTCTCTTGATCCTCTGCATCACTCTCTTGAGCCTCTGCATCACTTTCTTGAGCCTCTGCATCACTCTCTAGAGCCTCTGCATCACTCGCTTCAGCCTCTGCATCACTCTCTTAAGCCTCTGCTTCCCACTCTTGATCCTCTGCATCACTCTCCTGAGCCTCTGCATCACTCTCTTAAGACTCTGCATCACTCTCTTGAGCCTCTGCATCCCTCTCTTGAGCCTCTGCATCAATCATTTAATTGTCTTCATCGCTCTCTTGAGCCTCCGCAACACTCCCTTCAGCCTCTGCATCACTCTAGTAAGCCTCTGAATCACTCTCTCGAGCCTCTGCATCATTCTCATGATCCTCTGCATCACTCTCTTGAGCCTCTGCATCACTCTCTTGAGCCTCTGAATCACTCTCTTGATCCTCTGCATTACTCTCTTGAGCCCCTGCATCCCTCTCTTGAGCCTCTGCATCACTCTCTTGAGCCTCTGCATCACCCTTTTAAGCCTCTGCATCCCTCTTTTGAGCCTCTACATCACTTTCTTATGCCTCTCTCCCGAGCCTCTGCATCACTCTCTTCAGCCTCTGCATTACTCTCTTGAGCCTCTGGATCACTGTCTAAAGCCTCTGCATCTCTCTCTTCAGCCTCTACATCCCCTCTATTAAGCCTCTGCATCACTCTCTTAATCCTACATCTCTCTACACTCTTTAGCCTACATTAAGCCTCTACATCACTCTATTGAGCTTCTGCATCATACTCTTGAGCCTCTGCATTCCTCTCTTAAGTTTCAACATCATTCTCTTGATCCTCTGCATCACTCACTTTAGCCTCTGCATCCCTCTCTTGAGCCTCTGCATCACTCTCTTGAGCCTCTGCATCATTCTCTTGAGCCTCTACATCTCTCTCCTAAACCTCAACATCATTCTCTTGAGCCTCTGCATCCCTCTCTTGAGCCTCTGCATCACTCTCAAGTGCCTCTGCATCTTTCTCTTGTGCCTCTGCATCACTCACTTGAGCATCTGCATCCCTCTCTTGAGCCTCTGCATCACTCTCGTGAACCTCTGCATCACTTTTTTGAGCCACTGCATCATTCTCTTGAGCCTATGCATCCCTCTCTTAAGCCTCTGCATCACACTCTTAAGCCTCTGAATCACTCTCTTGTGCCTCTCCATCCCTCTCTTGAGCATCTGCATCACTCTCTTAAGCCTCTACATCACTCTCGTAAGCCTCTGAATCACTCTCTTTAGCCTCTGCATCCCTCTCTTGAGCCTCTGCATCACTCTCTTCAGCCTCTGCATCCCTCTCTTCAGCCTCTGCATCACACTCTTGAGATTCTGCATCACTTTCTTGGGCCTCTACATCCCTCTCTTGAGCCTCTGCATCCCTCTCTTAAGCCTCTGCATCACTCTCTTGAGCCTCTGAATAACTCTCTTGAGCCTCTGCATCACTCTCTTGAGCCTCTGCATCCCTCTCTTAAGCCTCTGCAACACTCTCTTCAGCCTCTACATCACTCCCTTAAGCCTATGCATCCCTCTCGTGATCATCTGCATCTCTCTTGTAACCCTCCGCATCACTCTCTTGAGCCTCTGCATCACTCTCTAGAGCCTCTGCATCCCTCTCTTGAGCCTCTGCAACACTCTCTTCCGCCTCTGCATCACTCTCTTAAGCCTCTGAATCCCTCTCTTGAGGCCTCTGCATCCCTCTCGTGATCATCTGCATCTCTCTTGTAACCCTCCGCATCACTCTCTTGAGCCTCTGCATAACTCTCTTGAGCCTCTGCATCACTCTCTAGAGCCTCTGCATCCCTCTCTTGAGCCTCTGCAACACTCTCTTCCGCCTCTGCATCACTCTCTTAAGCCTCTGAATCCCTCTCTTGAGGCCTCTGCATCACTCTCTTGAGCCTCTGCATTACTCTCTTGAACCTCTGCATCACTGTCTAAAACTTCTGCATCTCTCTCTTCAGCCTCTGCATCCCCTCTATTTAGCCTCTGCATCACTCTCTTAAGCCTCTACATCACCCTATTGAGCTTCTGCATCATTCTCTTGAGCCTCTGCATCCCTCTCTTAAGCTTCTACATCATTCTCTTGATCCTCTGCATCACTCTCTTGAGCCTCTGCATCATTCTCTTGTGCCTCTGCATCCCTCTCCTAACCTTCTACATCATTCTCTTGAGCCTCAGCATCCCTCTCTGGAGCCTCTGCATCACTCTCAAGTGCCTCTGCATCTTTCTCTTGTGCCTAAGCATCACTCACTTTAGCCTCTGCATCCCTCTCTTGAGCCTCTGCATCACTCTCGTGATCCTCTGCATCATTCTTTTGAGCCTCTGCATCATTCTCTTGAGCCTCTGCATTACTCTCTTGAACCTCTGCATCACTGTCTAAAACTTCTGCATCTCTCTCTTCAGCCTCTGCATCCCTCTCTTAAGCCTCTACATCATTCTCTCGAGCCTCTGCATGACTCTCTTGAGCCTCTGCATCACTCTCTTAAGCCTCTGCATCTCTCTCTTCAGCCTCTGCATCACTCTCTTCAGCCTCTGCATCCCTCTCTTAAGCCTCTGCATCACTCACTTAAGCCTCTTCATCACTCTCTTCAGCCTCTGCATCCCGCTCTTGAACCTCTGCACCATTCTCCTAAGCCTCTTCATCACTCTATTGAGCCTCTGCATCACTCTCTTGAGCCTCTGCATCTCTCTCTTTATCCTCTGCATCACTCTCTTAAGCCTCTGCATCCCTCTCTTGAGCCTCTGAATCCCTCTTTTGAGCCTCTGCACCACTCTCACGAGCTTCTGCATCATTTTTTTCATCCTCTGCATCCCACTCTTCAGCATCTGCATCACTCTCTTGGGCCCCTGCATCCCTCTCTTCAGCCTCTGCATCACTTTCTTGAGGCTCTGCATCACCCTCTTAAGCCTCTGCATCCCTCTCTTGAGCCTCTGCAACATTCTCTTCAGCCTCTGCATCACTCTCTTAAGCCTCTGCATTACTCTCTTGAGCCTCTGCATCACTCTCTTGAGCCTCTGCATCATTCTCTTGAGCCTCTGCATCCTTCTCTTAAGCAGCTACATCATTCTCTTGAGCCTCTGCATCACTCTCTTGAGCCTCTGCACCCCTCTCTTGAGTCTCTGCATCAATCTCTTAAGCCTCTGCATCCCTCTCTTCATCCTCTGCATCATTCTCCTAAGTCTCTGCATCACTCTCTTGAGCCTCTGCATCACTCGCTTGAGCCTCTGCATCCCTCTTGCAAATACTTCATTTTCAATCAATTATTTGTTTCTCGTTAAAATACTGAGTAAGATATTGAAAAGGGGAAAAGTTCTGTTTTTATTGCATATATCGACGTTTCAGCCGGAATAGAGCGGTTTTCGTGTATATCTTCCATCGGTAATATAAACGGAAAATCAGGAACATTTTAGTTAATTCTAATGAAAACACATTGATTTTTATCATTTGTATTGGAAACAACATTGTCATATGTCTTTTCTTGGGTCTATATAATACGAAACCTCGCTCTATGATTTGAAGTTAAAATCCTCAAATATGGTTAAATAGTGACTTTTTTCACGTTTTTCATGTAGTTTGATATTACGTAAATATATTCATTTTTACCGATATTTCGATACTATTTCTTAGGCTTAAGAGAGGGATGCAGAGGCTCAAGAGAGGGATGCAGAGGCTCAAGTGAGAGATACAGAGGCACAAGAGAGGGATGCAGAGGCTCTTGAGAGTGACGCAGAGGCTCAAGAGAGGGATGCAGAGGCTTAGGAGAGTGATACAAAGGCTCAGGAGAGGGATGCAGAGGCTCTTGAGAGGGATGCAGGAGTTAAAGAGAGTGATGCAGAGGCTCAAGAGAGGGATGCAGAGGCTCAAGAGAGTGATGCTGAGGATCAAGAGAGGGAAAGCAGAGGCATAAGAGAGTGATGCAGCAGCTGAAGAGAGTGATGCAGAGGCTCTAGAGAGTGATGCAGAGGCTCAAGAGTGTGATGCAGAGGATCAAGAGAGTGATGCAGAGGCTCAAGAGAGGGATTCAGATGCTTAAAAGAGTAATGCAGAGGCCTCAAGAGAGTGATGAAGAGGCTGAAGTGAGTGTTGCAGAGGCGAAAGAGAGTGATGCCGAGGCTCAAGAGAGTATTGCAGAGGATCAAGAGAGGGATGCAGAGGCTTAAGAGAGTGATGCAGAGGCTGAAGTGAGTGTTGCAGAGGCTAAAGAGTGGGATGCAGAGGCTCAAGAGAGTGATCAAAGGCTCAAGAGAGTGATGCAGAGGCTCATGAGAGGGATGCAGAGGCTCAAGTAAGAGATGGAAAGGCTCAGGAGAGTGCTGCAGAGGCTCAAGAGAGGGATGCAGAGGCTCAGGAAAGTGATGCAGAGGCTCCAGAGAGTTTTGCAGGGCTCAAGACAGTGATGCAGAGGCTTACGAGAGTGATTGAGAGGCTCAAGAGAGTGATGCAGAGGCTCAAGACAGGGGATGCAGAGGCTTAAGAGAGGGATGCAGAGACTCCAAAGAGTGATGCAAAGGCTCAAGAAAGGGATGCAGAGGCTTGAGCCTCTGCATCAGTCTCTTGAGCCTCTCCATCACTCTCTAGCGCATCTGCTTCCCTCTCCTGATCTTCTGCATCAATATCCTGAGCCTCTGCATCACTCTCTTAAGCCTCTGCATCACTCTCGAAAGCCTCTGAATCCCTCTCTTGAGCCTCTGCATCACTCTCTTGAGCCTCTGCATCACCCTTTTAAGCCTCTGCATCCCTCTTTTGAGCCTCTGCATCACTTTCTTAAGCCTCTCTCCTGAGCCTCTGCATCACTCTCTTCAGCCTCTGCATCACTCTCTTAAGCCTCTGCATCCCTCTCTTGATCCTCTGCATCACTCTCTTGAGCCCCTGCATCAATCTCTTGAGCCTCTGCATCCCTCTCTTAAGCCTCTACATCATTCTCTTGAGCCTCTGCCTTACTCTCTTGAACCTCTGCTTCACTGTCTAAAACTTCTGCATCTCTCTCTTCAGCCTCTGCATCCCCTCTATTTAGCCTCTGCATCACTCTCTTAAGCCTCTACATCACCCTATTGAGCTTCTGCATCATTCTCTTGAGCCTCTGCATCCCTCTCTTAAGCTTCTACATCATTCTCTTGATCCTCTGCATCACTCTCTTGAGCCTCTGCAACATTCTCTTGAGCCTCTGCATCCCTCTCCTAACCTTCTACATCATTCTCTTGAGCCTCAGCATCCCTCTCTGGAGCCTCTGCATCACTCTCAAGTGCCTCTGCATCTTTCTCTTGTGCCTAAGCATCACTCACATTAGCCTCTGCATCCCTCTCTTGAGCCTCTGCATCACTCTCGTGATCCTCTGCATCATTCTCTTGAGCCTCTGCATCATTCTCTTGAGCCTCTGCATCCCTCTCTTAAGCCTCTGCATCACACTCTTAAGCCTCTGAATCACTCTCTTGAGCCTCTCCATCCCTCGCTTGAGCCTCTGCATCACTCTCTTCAGCCTCTGCATCCCTCTCTTCAGCCTCTGCATCACTCTCTTGAGATTCTGCATCACTTTCTTGAGCCTCTACATCCTTCTCTTGAGCCTCTGCATCCCTCTCTTAAGCCTCTGCATCACTCTCTTGAGCCTCTGCATAACTCTCTTGAGCCACTGCATAACTCTCTTGAGCCTCCGCATCATTCTCAAGAGCCTCTGCATCCCTCTCTTGTGCCTCTGCATCCCTCACTTGAGCCTCTGCATCCCTCTCTTGAGCCTCTGCATCTCTCTCTTGGGCCACTGCATCCCTCTCTTGAGCCTCCGCATCTCTCTTTTAAGCCTCTGCATCACTCTGTTAAGCCTCTGCATCACTCTCTCAAGCCTCTGAATCACTCTCTTGAGCCTCCGCAACACTCCCTTCAGCCTCTGTATCACTCTAGTAAGCCTCTCAATCACTCTCTCGAGCCTCTGCATCACTCTCTTGATCCTCTGCATCACTCTCTTGAGCCTCTGCATCACTTTCTTGAGCCTCTGCATCACTCTCTAGAGCCTCTGCATCACTCGCTTCAGCCTCTGCATCACTCTCTTAAGCCTCTGCTTCCCACTCTTGAACCTCTGCATCACTCTCCTGAGCCTCTGCATCACTCTCTTAAGACTCTGCATCACTCTCTTGAGCCTCTGCATCCCTCTCTTGAGCCTCTGCATCAATCTTTTAATTGTCTTCATCGCTCTCTTGAGCCTCCGCAACACTCCCTTCAGCCTCTGCATCACTCTAGTAAGCCTCTGAATCACTCTCTCGAGCCTCTGCATCATTCTCATGATCCTCTGCATCACTCTCTTGAGCCTCTGCATCACTCTCTTGAGCCTCTGAATCACTCTCTTGATCCTCTGTATTACTCTCTTGAGCCCCTGCATCCCTCTCTTGAGCCTCTGCATCACTCTCTTGAGCCTCTGCATCACCCTTTTAAGCCTCTGCATCCCTCTTTTGAGCCTCTACATCACTTTCTTATGCCTCTCTCCCGAGCCTCTGCATCACTCTCTTCAGCCTCTGCATTACTCTCTTGAGCCTCTGGATCACTGTCTAAAGCCTCTGCATCTCTCTCTTCAGCCTCTACATCCCCTCTATTAAGCCTCTGCATCACTCTCTTAAGCCTACATCACTCTACACTCTTTAGCCTACATTAAGCCTCTACATCACTCTATTGAGCTTCTGCATCATTCTCTTGAGCCTCTGCATTCCTCTCTTAAGTTTCTACATCATTCTCTTGATCCTCTGCATCACTCACTTTAGCCTCTGCATCCCTCTCTTGAGCCTCTGCATCACTCTCTTGAGCCTCTGCATCATTCTCTTGAGCCTCTGCATCTCTCTCCTAAACCTCAACATCATTCTCTTGAGCCTATGCATCCCTCTCTTGAGCCTCTGCATCACTCTCAAGTGCCTCTGCATCTTTCTCTTGTGCCTCTGCATCACTCACTTTAGCATCTGCATCCCTCTCTTGAGCCTCTGCATCACTCTCGTGATCCTCTGCATCACTTTTTTGAGCCACTGCATCATTCTCTTAAGCCTATGCATCCCTCTCTTAAGCCTCTGCATCACACTCTTAAGCCTCTGAATCACTCTCTTGTGCCTCTCCATCCCTCTCTTGAGCATCTGCATCACTCTCTTAAGCCTCTACATCACTCTCGTAAGCCTCTGAATCACTCTCTTGAGCCTCTGCATCCCTCTCTTGAGCCTCTGCATCACTCTCTTCAGCCTCTGCATCCCTCTCTTCAGCCTCTGCATCACACTCTTGAGATTCTGCATCACTTTCTTGGGCCTCTACATCCCTCTCTTGAGCCTCTGCATCCCTCTCTTAAGCCTCTGCATCACTCTCTTGAGCCTCTGAATAACTCTCTTGAGCCTCTGCATCACTCTCTTGAGCCTCTGCATCCCTCTCTTAAGCCTCTGCAACACTCTCTTCAGCCTCTACATCACTCCCTTAAGCCTATGCATCCCTCTCGTGATCATCTGCATCTCTCTTGTAACCCTCCGCATCACTCTCTTGAGCCTCTGCATAACTCTCTTGAGCCTCTGCATCACTCTCTAGAGCCTCTGCATCCCTCTCTTGAGCCTCTGCAACACTCTCTTCCGCCTCTGCATCACTCTCTTAAGCCTCTGAATCCCTCTCTTGAGGCCTCTGCATCACTCTGTTGAGCCTCTGCATCACTCTCTTGATCCTCTGCATCACTCTCTTGAGCCTCTGCATCACTCTCTTGAGCCTCTGCATCACTCACTTGATCCTCTGCATCACTCTCTTGAGCCTCTGCATCCCTCTCTTGAAGTCCTGCATCTCTCTCATGAGCCTCTGCATCCCTCTCTTCAGCCTTTGCATCACTCTCTTAAGCCTCTGCATCCCTCTCTTGAGCCTCTGCATCACTCTCAAGAGCATTTGCATCCCTCTCTTGTGCCTCTGCATCCCTCACTTGAGACTCTGCATCCCTCTCTTGAGCCTCTGCATCTCTCGCTTGGGCAACTGCATACCTCTCCTGAGCCTCCTCATCTCTCTTTTAAGCCTCTGCATCACTCTGTTAAGCCTCTGCATCACTCTCTTAAGCCTCTGAATCACTGTCTTGAGCCTCTGCATAACTCTCTTGAGCCCCTGCATCCCTCTCTCAACTCTCTGCATCACTCCTTTGAGCCTCTGCATCACCCTCTTAAGCCTCTGCATTACTCTCTTGAGCCTCTGCATCCCTCTGCTAAGCGTCTGCCTCACTCTCTTAAGCCTCTGCATCACTCTCTTGAGCCTCTGCATCCATCTCTTGAGCCTCTGCATCAATCTTTTTATCCTCTTCATCCCTATCTTGAGCCTCCGCAACACTCCCTTCAGCCTCTGCATCACTCTAGTAAGCCTCCGCATCACTCTCTTGAGCCTCTGTATAACTCTTTTGAGCCTCTGCATCACTCTCTAGAGCCTCTGCATCCCCCTCTTGAGCCTCTGCAACACTCTCTTCCGCCTCTGAATCACTCTCTTAAGCCTCTGAATCCCTCTCTTTAGGCCTCTGCATCAATCTCTCGAACCTCTTCATCACTCTCTTGATCCTCTGCATCACTCTCTTGAGCCTCTGCATCACTTTCTTGAGCCTCTGCATCACTCTCTAGAGCCTCTGCATCACTATCTTCAGCCTCTGCATCACTCTATTGATCCTCTGCATTACTCTCTTGAGCCTCTGCATTACTCTCTTGAGCCTCTGCATCACTGTCTAAAGCCTCTGCATCTCTCTCTTCAGCCTCTGCATCCCCTCTATTAAGCCTCTGCATCACTCTCTTAAGCCTCTGCATCACTCTATTGAGCTTCTGCATCATTCTCTTGAGCCTCTGCATCCCTCTCTTAAGCTTCTACATCATTCTCTTGATCCTCAAGATCCTCAAGAGGCTCAAGAGAAAGATGCAGAGGCTCAAGAGAGTGATGAAGAGGATCAAGAGAGGGATGCAGAGGCTTAAGAGAGTGATGCAGAGGCTGTAGAGAGTGATGCAGAGGCTCAGGAGAGAGGCTTAAGAAAGTGATGCAGAGGCTCAAAAGAGGGATGCAGAGGTTTAAAAGGTTGATGCAGAGGCTCAAGAGAGTGATGCAGAGGCTCAAGAGAGGGATGCAGGGGCTCAAGAGAGTAATGCAGAGGATCAAGAGAGTGATTCAGAGGCTTACGAGAGTGATGCAGAGGCTTAAGAGAGTGATACAGAGGCTCAGGAGAGTGATGCAGAGGATCAAGAGAGGGAAGCAGAGGCTTAAGAGAGTGATGCAGAGGCTGAAGAGAGTGATGCAGAGGCTCTTGAGAGTGATGCAGAGGCTCAAGAATGTGATGCAGAGGCTCAAGAGAGTAATGCAGAGGATCAAGAGAGTGATGCAGAGGCTGAAGATAGTGATGCAGAGGCTCTAGAGAGTGATGCAGAGGCTCAAGAAAGTGATGCAGAGGCTCAAGAGAGTGATGCAGAGGATCAAGAGAGTGATGCAGAGGCTCGGGAGATTGATGCTGAGGCCTAAAGAGAGGGATTCAGAGGCTTAAGAGAGTGATGCAGAGGCGGAAGAGAGTGTTGCAGAGGCTCAAGAGGGGGATGCAGAGGCTCTAGAGAGTGATGCAGAGGGATTCAGAGAATGTGAGGCTTAAGAGAGTGATGCAGAGGCTCAAGAGAGTGATGCAGAGGATCAAGAGAGTGATGCAGAGGCTCGAGAGAGTGATTCAGAGGTTTACTAGAGTGATGCAGAGGCTGAAGGGAGTGTTGCGGAGGCTCAAGAGAGGGATGAAGAGAATTAAAAGATTGATGCAGAGGCTCAAGAGAGGGATGCAGAGGCTCAAGAGAGTGATGCAGAGGCTTAGGAGAGTGAGGCAGACGCTTAGGAGAGGGATGCAGAGGCTCAAGTGAGTAATGCAGAGCCTTACGAGAGTGATGCAGAGGCTCAGGAGAGTGATGCAGAGGATCAAGAGAGGGAAGCAGAGGCTTAAGAGAGTGATACAGAGGCTGAAGAGAGTGATGCAGAGGCTCTAGAGAGTGATGCAGAGGCTCAAGAAAGTGATGCAGAGGCTCAAGAGAGTGATGCAGAGGATCAAGAGAGTGATGCAGAGGCTCGAGATAGTGATTCAGAGGCTTCCTAGAGTGATGCAGAGGCTGAAAGGAGTGTTGCGGAGGCTCAAGAGAGGGATGAAGAGGATGAAAAGATTGATGCAGAGGCTCAAGAGAGGGATGCAGAGGCTCAAGGGAGTGATGCAGAGGCTTAAGAGAGTGAGGCAGACGCTTAAGAGAGGGATGCAGAGGCTCAAGAGAGTAATGCAGAGGCTTACGAGGGTGATGCAGAGGCTTAAGAGAGTGATGCAGAGAGTTGCGAGAGGGATGCAGGGGCTCAAGAGAGTTATGCAGAGGCTCAAGAGAGTGATTCAGAGGCTTGAGAGAGTGATGCAGAGGCTTAACAGAGTGATGCAGAGGCTTAAAAGAGAGATGCGGAGGCTCAAGAGAGGGATGCAGTGGCCCAAGAGAGAGATGCAGAGGCTCAAGAGAGGGATGCACAGGCTCAAGTGAGGGATGCAGAGGCACAAGAGAGGGATGCAGAGGCTCTTTAGAGTGATGCAGAGGCTCAAGAGAGGGATACAGAGGCTTAAGAGAGTGATGCAAAGGCTGAAGAGAGGGATGCAGAGACTCATGAGAGAGAAGCAGGACTTCAAAAGAGGGATGCAGAGGCTCAAGTGAGTGATGCAGAGGATCAAGAGAGTGATGCAGAGGCCCAAGAGAGTGATGCAGAGGCTCAAGAGAGTGATGCAGAGGATCAAGAGAGTGATGCAGAGGCTCGAGAGAGTGATGCAGAGGCCTCAAGAGAGGGATATTTGAAAACTGCAAGGGGGGGCGTTGGGCAAAATGTGACTCATCGTTACTTTCAGTAATTGGCATATTTTCAGTATAAAAAGTCGTAATTTAAAACTGCAATACGTGCAGAGAGCCAGAATTTGGCTCCAAAATAAGGCTCCTGGGTCGAATTTGGGGTGTTTGGGATATTTTGAAAACTGCATGGGGTTTTAGGCAAAATGTGACATTTCGCCGCTCACAGTAATTTGCATTATTTCGGTATAAAAAGTCAAAATTTCAAACTGCTAATACGTGCAGAGAGCCACAATTTTACTCCAAAATATGGCTCAAGCGTCGAATTTGGGATGTTTCCGATATTTTGAAAACTGCATGGCGAGATTTGGGAAAAACGTGACATATCGCTGCTCAAGGTAATTGGCATATTTTCGGTATAAAAATTCGTATTTTTAACCTGCGAATACGTGAAGAAAGCAGAACTTGGCTCTAAAATAAGGCTCCAGGGTTGAATTTGGGATGTTTGGGATATTTTGAAAACTGGAGGGAGGGTTTGGGCAAAATGTGATTCATCACCGCTCTCCGTAATTGGCATATTTTCGGTATAAAAATTCGTAATTTCAAGCTGCGAATATGTGCAGAGAGCCAAAATTTGGCTCCAAAATATTGCTGAAGGGTCGAATTTGGGATGTTTGAGATAATTTAAAAACTGCAGGATGGTTTGGGCAAAATGTGACCTGTCGCCGCTCTAAGTAATTGGCATATTTTCGGTATAAAATGACGTAATTTCAAACTGCGAATAAGTGCAGAGAGGCCGAATTTGGCTCCAAAATATGGTTCAAATCGCCGAACTTGGAATGTTTGGGATATTTTGAAAAGTGCAAAGTGGGTTTGGGCAAAATGTGACCCCATCGCTGCTCTCAGTAATTGACATATTTTCGGTATAAAAATTCGTAATTTCAACCTGCGAACATGTGCAGAGAGCCAAAATTTGGCTTAAAAATATGGCTCAAGAGTCGAATTTGCGATGTTTAGGATATTTTGAAAACTGCAGAGGGTTTTGGGTCAAAATGTGACCCATCGCTGCTTTCAGTAATTGGCATATTTTCAGTATAAAAGGTCGTAATTTCAAACTGCAAATACGTGCTGAGAGTTAGAATTTGGCTCCAAAATAAGGCTCAAGGGTCGAATTTTAGATGTTTGGGATATATTGAAAACTGCAGGTAGGGTTTGGGCAAAATGTGATCCATTGCCCCTTTCAGTAATTGGCATATTTTCAGTATAAAAGTCGTAATTTCAAACTGCGAATACGTGCAGGGAGCCAGAATTTGGCTCCAAAATATGGCTCAAGCGTTGAACTTGGGATGTTTTGGATATTTTGAATACTGCAGGGAGGGTTAGGGCAAAATGTGATCCATCGCCGCTTTCAGTAATTGACATATTTTCGGTTTAAAAAGTCGTAATTTCAAACTGCGAATACGTGCAGAGAGCCAGAATTTTGCTCCAAAATATGGCTCAAGATTCGAATTTGGGATGTTTGGGATATTTTGAAAACTGCAGTGAGGGTTTGGGCAGAAGGTGACCCATCGTTGCTTTCAGTAATTTTCATATTTTCGGTATAATAAGTCGTAATTTCAAACTGCGAATTGGTGCAGAGAGCCCGAATTTGGCTACAAAATATGGCTCAGGCGTTGAATTTGGGATGTTTTGGATATTTTGAAAACTGCAGGGAGGGTTTGGGCAGAAGGTGACCCATCGCCGCTTTCAGTAATTGGCATATTTTCGGTATAATAAGTCGTAATTTCAAACTACGAATACGTGCAGAGAGCCCAAATTTGACTCCAAAATATGGCTCTAGCGTCGAATTTTGGGTGTTTGGGATATTTTAAGAACTGCAGGTGAGGGGGGGGGGAATGGGCAAAATGTGACCCATCGCTGCTTTCAGTAATTGACATTTTCGGTATAAAATGTTGTAATTTCAACCTGCGAATATGTGCAGAGAGCCAGAATTTTGCTCCAAATTATGGCTCAAGGGTCGAATTTGGTATGCTTGGGATATTTTAAAACTGAATAGTGGATTGGAGTAAAATGTGATCTATCGCCGCTTTCAGTAATTGGCATATTTTCTGTATAAAAAGTGGTTTTTCAAACTGCGAATACATGCAGAAAGCCAGAATTTGTTTAGAAAATATGGCTCAAGGGTCGAATTTGGGATGTTTGGGATATTATAAAATTGCCGGGAGGGTTTGGTCATAATGTGATCAAACGCCCCTTTCAGTAATTGGCATATTTACAGTATAAAAGTCGTAATTTCAAACTGCGAATACGTGCAGAGAGCCAGAATTTGGCTCCAAAATATGGCTCAAGGGTCGAATTTGGGATGTTTGGGATATTTTGCAAACTGCAGGGGGGGTTTGGGCAAAATGTGACCCATCGCTGATTTCAGTAATTGGCATATTTTCAGTATAAAAAGTCGTAATTTCAAACTGCGAATACTTGCAGAGAGCCTTAAATTGGTTTCAAAATATGGCTCAAGCGTCGAATTTGAGATGTTTGGGATATTTTGAAAACTGCACGGAGGGTTTGGGCAGAACTGCGAATAGGTGCAGAGAGCCAGAATTTGGCTCCAAAATATGGCTCAAGGGTAGAATTTGGGATGCTTGGGATATTTTGAAAACTGAATAGTGGGTTTGGGCAAAATGTGATCCATCGTTGCTCTCCGTAATTGGCATATTTTCGGTATAAAAATTCGTAATTTCAAGCTGCGAATATGTGCAGAGAGCCACAATTTGGCTTCAAAATTTGGCTCAAGGGTCGAATTTGGGATGTTTGAGATGTTTTTAAAACTGCAGGGGGGTTTGGGCAAAATGTGACCTATCGCAGCTCTAAGTGATTGGCATATTTTCGGTATAAAATTAAATAATTTAAAACTGCGAACACGTGCAGAGAGCCCGAATTTGGCTCCAAAATATGGCTCAAGCGTCGAATTTGGGATGTTTGAGACATTTTGAAAACTACAGAGAGGGTTTCGGCAAAATGTGATCCATCGCCACTTTCTGTAATTGGCATGTTTTCGGTATAAAATGTCGTAATTTCAAACTGCGAATACGTGCAGAGAACCAGAATTTAGCTTCAAAATACTTCTCATGGTTCGAATTTGGGATGTTTGGGGTATTTCGAAAACTGCAGGGGGGGTTTGGGCAAAATGTGACCCATCGCTTCTTTCAGTAATTGGCATATTTTCAAGCGTCAAATTTGGGATGTTTTGGGATAAAAAGTCGTAATTTCAAACTGCGAATACGTGCAGAGAGCCAGAATTTCACTCCAAAAATATTTTCAAGAGTCGAATTTGGGATGTTTGGGATATTTTGAAAACTGCAAGGAGGTTGTTTCGGCTAAATGTGACCTATCGCCGCTCTCAGTAATTGACATATTATCGGTATAAAAAGTCGTAATTTCAAACTGCGAATATGTGCAGAGAGCCACAATTTGGCTCCAAAATTTCGCTCAAGGGTCGAATTTGGGATGTTTGGGATATTTTAAAAACTGCATGGGGGTTTTGGCAAAATGTGACCCATCGCCGCTCTCAGTAATTGGCATATTTTCGGTATAAAATGACGTAATTTCAAACTGCGAATACGTGCAGAGCCAGAATTTGGGTCCAAAATAAGGTTCCAGGGTCGAATTTGGGATGTTTGGGATATTTTTAAAACTGCAGAGAGGGTTTGGGCATAATGTGATCCATCGCCGCTTTCCGTAATAGGCATATTTTCAGTATAAAAAGTCATAGTTTCAAACTGCGAATACGTGCAGAGAGCCAGAATTTGGCTCCAAAATATGGCTAAAGGGTCAAATTTGGGATGTTTGGGATATATGAAAACTGCAAGTGGGGGGGGGGGGCAAAATGTGACTCATCGCTGCTTTCAGTAATTGGCATATTTTCAGTATAAAAAGTCGTAATTTCAAACTGCAATACGTGCAGAGAGCCAGAATTTGGCTCCAAAATAAGGCTCCTGGGTCGAATTTGGGATGTTTGGGATATTTTGAAAACTGCATGGGGTTTTAGGCAATATGTGACATTTCGCCGCTCACAGTAATTTGCATTATTTCGGTATAAAAAGTAAAAATTTCAAACTGCTAATACGTGCAGAGAGCCACAATTTTGCTCCAAAATATGGCTCAAGCGTCGAATTTGGGATGTTTCCGATATTTGAAAACTGCATGGCGGGGTTTGGGCAAAACGTGACATATCGCTGCTCAAGGTAATTGACATATTTTCGGTATAAAAATTCGTATTTTTAACCTGCGAATACGTGAAGAAAGCAGAACTTGGCTCTAAAATAAGGCTCCAGGGTTGAATTTGGGATGTTTGGGATATTTTGAAAACTGGAGGAAGGGTTTGGACAAAATGTGATCCATCACCGCTCTCCGTAATTGGCATATTTTCGGTATAAAAATTCGTAATTTCAAGCTGCGAATATGTGTAGAGAGCCAAAATTTGGCTCCAAAATATGGCTCAAGGGTCGAATTTGGGATGTTTGAGATAATTTGAAAACTGCAGGGGGGTTTGGGCAAAATGTGACCTATCGCCGCTCTAAGTAGTTGGCATATTTTCGGTATAAAATGACGTAATTTCAAACTGCGAATACGTGCAGAGAGGCCGAATTTGGCTCCAAAATATGGTTCAAGCGCCGAACTTGGAATTTTTGGGATATTTTGAAAAGTGCAAAGTGGGTTTGGGCAAAATGTGACCCATCGCTGCTGTCAGTAATTGACATATTTTCGGTATAAAAATTCGTAATTTCAACCTGCGAACATGTGCAGAGAGCCAAAATTTGGCCCTAAAATATGGCTCAGGCGTCGAATTTGGGATGTTTGGGATATTTTGAAAACTTCAGGGAGGGTTTGGGCAGAATGTGATCCATCGTCACTTTCAATAATTGGCATATTTTTGGTATAAAAATTCGTAATTTCCAACTTCGAATACGTGCAGAGAGCCAGAATTTGGCTCCAAAATAATTCTCAAGGATCGAATTTGGCATGTTTGGGATATTTTGAAAACTGCATGGAGAGTTTGGGCAAAATGTGATCCATCGCCGCTCTGAGTAATTGGCATATTTTCGGTATAAAAAGTCGTAATTTCAAACTGCGAATACGTGCAGAGAGCCAGAATTTGGCTCCAAATTATAGCTCAAGCGTCGAATTTGAGATGTTTGGGATATTTTGAAAACTGCAGGGGGGGGGGGGGGTTAGGCAAAGTTTGACCTATCGCCGCTCTCAGTAATTGATATATCTTTGGTGTATAAATTAGTAATTTCAAACTGCGAATATGTGCAGAGAGCCACAATTTGGCTCCAAAATATGGCTCAAGGGTCGAATTTGGGATGTTTGGGATATTTTGAAAACTACAGGGGGGTTTGGGCAAAATGTGATCCATCGCCGCTCTCAGTAATTGGCATATTTTCGGTATAAAAAGTTGTAATTTCAAACTGCGAATACATGCAGAGAACCAGAATTTTGCTCCTAAATATAGCTCATGGGTCTCGAATTTGGGATGTTTGGGATATTTTGAAACCTGCAGGGGGGTTTGGGCAAAATGTGATCCATCGCCGCACTCAGTAATTGGTATATTTTCGGTATAAAAATTAGTAATTTCAAACTGCGAATACGTGCAGAGAGCCAGAATATGGCTCCAAAAT
Organism: Procambarus clarkii; assembly: GCF_040958095.1. Classification (NCBI taxonomy): domain Eukaryota; kingdom Metazoa; phylum Arthropoda; class Malacostraca; order Decapoda; family Cambaridae; genus Procambarus; species Procambarus clarkii. Next base: position 924,951 of record NC_091165.1, on the reverse strand, counting down.
ATCGCTTATGGGTCGAATTTGGGATGTTCAGGATATTTTGAAAACTGCAGGGAGGGTTTGGGCAAATTGTGACCCATCGCTGCTTTCAGTAATTTGGCATATTTTCGGTATAAAAATATCACTCTCTTGAGAATATCTCAAAAATATCTCTTGAGAATTCACAAAAACGTGGAAAAACGGCAAAATATTGCCTAATTCGATGATATTTTGTTTATATCACATAAAGGAAAAGGGGATGATAAACGTCAAAATATTGCTAAATTCGATGATTTATAGTACGAAACAAAAAGCAAGAAAACTTGCTTAAATGCAATATTATGCGAAATTCTGAGATTTGAAGACGAAATCACATATCGTGATACTACATGAAAAAGTATCGAATTATTGGTAAAAATGAATATATTTACGAAAAATCAAACTACATGAAAAACGTGAAAAAATCACTATTAAACCAAATTTAAGGATTTTAACTTCGAATCATAAAGCGAGGTTTCGTATTATTTAGATCAAAGAAAAGACATACGACAATGTTGTTTCCAATACAAACGATAAAAATCAATGTGTTTTCATTAGAATTGACAAAAATGTTCCTGATTTTCCGTTTGTATTACCGATGGAAGATGTACACGTAAAACCGCACAATTCCAGCTGAAACGTCGATATAAACAATAAAAACCGAACTTCTCCCCTTTTCAATATCTTAGTCAGTATTTCAACGAGAAACAAATACATGATTAAAAATGAAGTATTTAAGGTTATTATCTAATCAATTATGTGTTTGTATCATTTTTATCGTATTTTTAATGAATTAATAACAATAAACTGAAAATTCACAAAAACGTGGAAAAACGGCAAAATATGGCCTAATTCGATGATATTTTGTTTATATCACATAAAGGAAAAGGGGGATGATAAACGTCAACATATTACTAAATTCGATGATTTATAGTACGAAACTAAATGCAAGAAAACTTGCTTAAAATGCAATATTATGCGAAATTTTGAGATTTGAAAGCCAAATCACACATCGTGATACTACTAGAAAAACTATCTAAATATTGGTAAAAATGAAAAGATTTAATGTTCATGATTTTCCGTTTATATTACCGATGGAAGATGTACACATAACACCGCTCTATTCCGGCTGAAACGTCGATATATGCAATAAAAACCGAACTTCTCCCCTTTTCAATATCTTACTCAGTATTTCAACGAGACAGAAATAGTTGATTGAAAATGAAGTATTTAAGGTTATTATCTAATCAATTATGATAAACGTCAATATATTGCTAAATTCGATGATTTTTCGTACGAAACAAAATGCAAGAAAACTTGCTTAAAATGCAATATTATGCGAAATTCTGAGATTTGAAGACCAAATCACATATCGTGATACTACATGAAATAGTATCGAAATATTGGTAAAAATGAATATATTTACGTAATATCAAACTACATGAAAAACGTGAAAAAAGTCACTATTTAACCATATTTGAGGATTTTAACTACAAATCATAGAGCGAGGTTTCGTATTATTTATATCCAAGAAAAGACGTATGACAATGTTGTTTCCAATACAAATGATAAAAATCAATGTGTTTTCATTAGAATTAACTAAAATGTTCCTGATTTTCCGTTTATATTACCGATGGAAGATATACACGAAAACCGCTCAATTCCGGCTGAAACGTCGATATATGCAATAAAAACAGAACGTCTCCCCTTTTCAATATCTTACTCAGTATTTTAACGAGAAACATATAGTTGATTGAAAATGAAGTATTTAAGGGTATTATCTAATCAATTATGTATTTGCATCATTTTTATCGTATTTATAATAAATTAATACCAATAAACTAAAAATTCACAAAAACGTGGAAAAACGGCAAAATATTGCCTAATTCGATGATATTTTGTTTAAATCATATAAAGGAAAAGGAGATGATAAGCGTCAAAATATTGCTAAATTCGATGATTTTTCGTACGAAACAAAATGCAAGAAAACTTGCTTAAAATGCAATATTATGGGAAATTCTGAGATTTGAAGGCCAAATCACATATCGTGATACTACAAGAAATAGTATCGAAATATTGGTAAAAATGAATATATTTACGTAATATCAAACTACATGAAAAACGTGAAAAAGTCACTATTTAACCATATTTGAGGATTTTAACTTCAAATCATAGAGCGAGGTTTCGTATTATATAGATCCAAGAAAAGACATATGACAATGTTGTTTCCAATACAAACGATAAAAATCAATGTGTTTTCATTAGAATTAACTAAAATGTTCCTAATTTTCCGTTAATATTACCGATGGAAGATGTACACGTAAAACCACTCTAATCCGGCTGAAACGCCGATATATGCAATAAAAACCGAACTTCTCCCTTTTCCAATATCCTACTCAGTATTTTAACGAGAAACAAATGGTTGATTGAAAATGAAGTATTTAAGGTTATTATCTAATCAATTATGTTTTTGCATCATTTTTATCGTATATATAATAAATTAATACCAATAAACTGAAAATTCACAAAAACGTGGAAAAACGGCAAAATATTGCCTAATTCGATGATATTTTGTTTAAATCATATAAAGGAAAAGTAGATGATAGACGTTAAAATATTGCTAAATTCGATGATTTTTCGTACGAAACAAAATGCAAAAAAACTTGCTTAAAATGCAATATTATGCGAAATTCTGAGATTTGAAGGCCAAATCACATATCGTGATACTACATGAAATAGTATCGAAATATTGGTAAAAATGAATATATTTACGTAATATCAAACTACACGTAAAACGTGAAAAAAGTCTCTAATTTACCATATTTGAGGATTTTACCTTCAAATCATAGAGCGAGGTTTCGTATTATTTAGATCCAAGAAAAGACATATGACAATGTTGTTTCCAATACAAAGGAGATGATAAACGTCAAAGTCCTGCACCTCTCTCATGAGCCTCTGCATCCCTCTCTTCAGCCTTTGCATCACTCTCTTAAGACTCTGCATCCCTCTCTTGAGCCTCTGCATCACTCTCAAGAGCATTTGCATCCCTCTCTTGTGCCTCTGTATCCCTCACTTGAGCCTCTACATCCCTCTCTTGAGCCTCTGCATCTCTCTCTTGGGCCACTGCATCCCTCTCTTGAGCCTCCGCATCTCTCTTTTAACCCTCTGCATCACTCTGTTAAGCCTCTGCATCACTCTCTCTAGCCTCTGAATCACTCTCTTGAGCCTCTGCATAACTCTCGTGACCCCTGCATCCCTCTCTCAACTCTCTGCATCACTCTCTTGAGCCTCTGCATCACCCTGTTAAGCCTCTGCATTACTCTCTTGAGCCTCTGCATCCCCCTCCTAAGCGTCTGCCTCACTCTCTTAAGCCTCTGCATCCCTCTCTTGAGCCTCTGCATCAATCTTTTCATCCTCTTCATCCCTCTCTTGAACCTCCGCAACACTCCCTTCAGCCTCTGCATCACTCTAGTATGCCTCCGCGTCACTCTCTTGAGCCTCTGTATAACTCTCTTGAGCCTCTGCATCACTCTCTAGAGCCTCTGCATCACTCTCTTAAGCCTCTGAATCCCTCTCTTGAAGCCTCTGCATCACTCTCTCGAGCCTCTGCATCACTCTCTTGATCCTCTGCATCACTCTCTTGATCCTCTGCATCGATCTCTTGACCCTCTGCATCGCTTTCTTGAGCCTCTGCATCACTCTCTAGAGCCTCTGCATCACTCTCTTCAGCCTCTGCATCACTCTCTTAAGCCTCTGCTTCCCTCTCTTGATCCTCTGCAACACTCTCCTGAGCCTCTGTATCACTCTCTTAAGCCTCTGCATCACTCTCGTAAGCCTCTGAATCACTTTCGTGATCCTCTGCATTACTCTCTTGAGCCCCTGCATCCCCCTTTTGAGCCTCTGCAACACTCTCTTGAGCCTCTGCATCAACCTTTTAAGCCTCTGCATCCCTCTTTTGAGCCTCTGCATCACTTTCTTAAGCCTCTCTCCTGAGCCTCTGCATCGCTCTCTACAGCCTCTGCATCCCTCTCTTGATCCTCTGCATCACTCTCTTGAGCCTCTGCATCATTCTCTTGAGCCTCTGCATCCCTCTCTTAAGCCTCTACATCATTCTCTTGAGCCTCTGCATTACTCTCTTGAGCCTCTGCATCACTGTCTAAAGCCTCTGCATCTCTCTCTTCAGCCTATGCATCCCCTATATTAAGCCACTGCATCACTCTCTTAAGCCTCTGCATCACTCTATTGAGCTTCTGCATCATTCTCTTGAGCCTCTGCATCCCTCTCTTAAGCTTCTACATCATTCTCTTGATCCTCTGCATCACTCTCTTGAGCCTCTGCATCATTCTCTTGAGCCTCTGCATCCCTCTCCTAAACCTCTTCATCATCCTCTGCACCACTCTCTTTATCCTCTGCATCACTCTCTTGAGCCTCTGCATCACTCTTTTGATCCTCTGCATCACTCTCTTGAGCCTCTGCATCCCTCTCTTGAAGTCCTGCTTCTCTCTCATGAGCCTCTGCATCCCTCTCTTCAGCCTTTGCATCACTCTCTTAAGACTCTGCATCCCTCTCTTGTGCCTCTGCATCCCTCACTTGAGCCTCTGCATCCCTTACTTGAGCCTCTGCATCTCTCTCTTGGGCCACTGCATCCCTCTCTTGTGCCTCTGCATCTCTCTTTCAAGTCTCTGCATCACCCTGTTAAGCCCCTGCATCCCTCTCTCAACTCTCTGCATCACTCTCTTGAGCCTCTGCATCACCCTCGTAAGCCTCTGCATTACTCTCTTGAGCCTCTGCATCCCTCTCTTAATTGTCTGCCTCACTCTCCTAAGCCTCTGCATCACTCTCTTGAGCCTCTGCATCCTTCTCTTGAGCCTCTGCATCAATCTTTTCATCCTCTTCATCCCTCTCCTAATTGAGCCTCCGCAACACTCCCTTCAGCCTCTGCATCACTCTAGTAAGCCTCTGAATCACACTCTCGAGCCTCTGCATCACTCTCTTGATCCTCTGCATCACTCTCTTGAGCCTTTGCATCACTCTCTTGGGCCTCTGCATCACTCTCTAGAGCCTCTGCATCACTCTCTTCAGCCTCTGCATCACTCTCTCAACTCTCAGCATCACTCACTTGAGCCTCTGCATCACCCTCTTAAGCCTCTGCTTCACTCTCTTGAGCCTCTGCATCCCTCTCTTGAGCCTCTGCATCGATCTTTTAATTCTCTTCATCCCTCTCTTGAGCCAACGCAACACTCCCTTCAGCCTCTGCATCACTCTAGTAAGCCTCTGAATCACTCTCTCGAGCCTCTGCATCACTCTCTTGATCCTCTGCATCACTCTCGTAAGCCTCTGAATCACTCTCTTGAGCCTCTGCATTACTCTCTTGAGCCCCTGCATCCCTCTCTTAAGCTTCTGCATCACTCTCTTGAGCCTCTGCATCACCCATTTAAGCCTCCGCATCCCTCTTTTGAGCCTCTGCATCACTTTCTTAATCCTCTCTCCTGAGCCTCTGCATCACTCTCTTCAGCCTCTGCATCACTCTCTTAAGCCTCTGCATCCCTCTCTTGATGCTCTGCATCACTCTCTTGAGCCCCTGCATCATTCTCTTGAGCCTCTGCATCCCTCTGTTAAGCCTCTACATCATTCTCTTGAGCCTCTGCATTACTCACTTGAACCTCTGCATCACTGTCTAAAGCCTCTGCATCTCTCTCTTCAGCCTCTGCATCCCCTCTATTAAGCCTCTGCATCACTCTCTTAAGCCTCTACATCACTCTAAAATGCAATATTATGCGAAATTCTGAGATTTGAAGGCCAAATCACATATCGTGATACTACATGAAATAGTATCGAAATATTGGTAAAAATGAATATATTTACGTAATATCAAACTACACGTAAAACGTGAAAAAGTCACTAATTTACCATATTTGAGGATTTTAACTACATATCATAAAGCGAGGTTTCGAATTATTTAGATCCATGAAAAGACATGACAATGTTGTTACCAATACAAATGATAAAAATCAATGTGTTTTCATTAGAATTAACTAAAATGTTCCTGATTTTCCGTTTATATTACCGATGGAAGATGTACACGAAAACTGCTCTATTCCGGCTGAAACGTCGATATATGCAATAAAAACAGAACTTCTCCCCTTTTCAATATCTTACACAGTATTTTAACGAGAAATAAATAGTTGATTGAAAATGAAGTATTTAAGGGTATTATCTAATCAATTATGTGTTTGCATCATTTTTATCGTATATATAATGAATTAATACCCATAATCTGAAAATTCACAAAAACGTGGAAAAACGGCCTAATTCGATGATATTTTGTTTAAATCACATAAAGGAAAAGGGGATGATAAACGTCAAAATATTGCTAAATTCTATGATTTTTCGTACGAAACAAAATGCAAGAAAACTTGCTTAAAATGCAATATTATGCAAAATTCTAAGATTTGAAGGCCAAATCACATATCGTGATGCTACATGAAATAGAATCGAAATATTGGTAAAAATGAATATATTTACGTAATATCAAACTACATGAAAAACGTGAAAAAGTCACTATTTAACCATATTTGAGGATTTTAAATTCAAATCATAGAGCGAGGTTTCGTATTATTTAGATCCAAGAAAAGACATATGGCAATGTTGTTTCCAATACAAACGATAAAAATCAATGCGTTTTCATTAGAATTAACTAAAATGTTCCTGATTTTACGTTAATATTACCGATGGAAGATGTACACGAAAACTGCTCTATTCCGGCTGAAACGTCGATATATGCAATAAAAACAGAACTTCTCCCCTTTTCAATATCTTACTCAGTATTTTAACGAGAAATAAATAGTTGATTGAAAATGAAGTATTTAAGGGTATTATCTAATCAATTATGTGTTTGCATCATTTTTATCGTATATATAATGAATTAATACCCATTGACTGAAAATTCACAAAAACGTGGAAAAACGGCAAAATATTGCCTAATTCGATGACATTTTGTTTAAATCACATAAAGAAAAGGGGATGATAAACGTCAAAATATTGCTAAATTCGATGATTTTTCGTACGAAACAAATTGGAAGAAAACTTGCTTAAAATGCAATATTATGAGAAATTCTGAGATTTGAAGGCCAAATCACATATCGTGATACTACATGAAATAGTATCGAAATATTGGTAAAAATGAATATATTTACGTAATATCAAACTACATGAAAAACGTGAAAAAGTCACTATTTAACCATATTTGAGGATTTTAACTTCAAATCAGAGAGCGAGGTTTCGTATTATTTAGATCCAAGAAAAGACATATGACAATGTTGTTTCCAATACAAACGATAAAAATCAATGTGTTTTCATTAGAATTAACTAAAATGTTCCTGATTTACCGTTTATTATACCGATGGAAGATGTACACGAAAACCGCTCTATTCCGGCTGAAACGTCGATATATGCAATAAAAACAGAACTTCTCCCCTTTTCAATATCATACTCAGTATTTTAACGAGAAACAAATAATTGATTGAAAATGAAGTATTCAAGGTTATTATCTAATCAATTATGTGTTTGCATCATTTTTATCGTATATATAATGAATTAATACCAATAAACTGAAAATTCACAAAAACGTGGAAAAACGGCAAAATATTGCCTAATTCGATGATATTTTGTTTAAATCACATAAAGGAAAAGAGGATGATAAACGTCAATATATTGCTAAATTCGATGATTTTTCGAACGAAACAAAATGCAAGAAAACTTGCTTAAAATGCAATATTATGCGAAATTCTGAGATTTGAAGGCCACATCACATATCGTGATACTACATGAAATAGTATCGAAATATTGGTAAAAATTAATATATTTACGTAATATCAAACTACATGAAAAACGTGATAAAAGTCACTATTTAACCATATTTGAGGATTTTAACTTCAAATCATAGAGCGAGGTTTCGTATTATTTAGATCCAAGAAAAGACATATAACAATGTTGTTTCCAATACAAATGATAAAAATCAATATGTTTTTATTAGAATTAACTAAAACGTTCCTGATTTTCCGTTTGTATTACCGATGGAAGATATGCACGAAAACTGCTCTAATCCGGCTGAAACGTCGATATAAGCAATAAAAACTGAACTTCTCCCCTTTTCAATATCTTACTCAGTATTTTAACGAGAAACAAATAATTGATTGAAAATGAAGTATTTAAGGTTATTATGTTATCAATTATGTGTTTGCATCATTTTTATCGTATATATAATGAATTTATACCCATTGACTGAAAATTCACAAAAACGTGGAAAAACGGCAAAATATTGCCTAATTCGATGACATTTTGTTTAAATCACATAAAGGAAAAGGGGATAATAAACGTCAAAATATTGCTAAATTCGATGATTTTTCGTACGAAACAAAATGCAAGAAAACTTGCTTAAAATGCAATATTATGCGAAATTCTGAGATTTGAAGGCCAAATCACATATCGTGATACTACATGAAATAGTATCAAAATATTGGCAAAAATGAATATATTTACGTAATATCAATCTACATGAAAAACGTGAAAAAATCTCTATTTAACCATATTTGAGGATTTTAACTTCAAATCATAGAGCGAGGTTTCGTATTATTTAGATCCAAGAAAAGACAAATGACAATGTTGTTTCCAATACAAACGATAAAAATCAATGTGTTTTCATTTGAATTAACTAAAATGTTAATGATTTTCCGTTAATATTACCGATGGAAGATGTACACGAAAACCGCTCTATTCCGGCTGAAACGTCGATATACGCAATAAAAACAGAACTTCTCCCCTTTTCAATATCATACTCAGTATTTTAACGAAAAACAAATAATTGATTAAAAATGAAGTATTCAAGGTTATTATCTAATCAATTATGTGTTTGCATCATTTTTATCGTATATATAATGAATTAATACCAATAAACTGAAAATTCACAAAAACGTGGAAAAACGGCAAAATATTGCCTAATTCGATGATATTTTGTTTAAATCACATAAAGGAAAAGGGGATGATAAACGTCAATATATTGCTAAACTCGATGATTTTTCGTACGAAACAAAATGCCAGAAAACTTGCTTAAAATGCAATATTATGCGAAATTCTGATATATGAAGGCCAAATCACATATCGTGATACGACATGAAATAGTATCGAAATATTGGTAAAAATGAATATATTTACGTAATATCAAACTACATGAAAAACGTGAAAAAAGTCACTATTTAACCATATTTGAGGATTTTAACTTCAAATCATAGACTGAGGTTTCGTATTATTTAGATCCAAGAAAAGACATATGACAATGTTTTTTCCAATACAAATGATAAAAATCAATGTGTTTTCATTAGAATTAACTAAAATGTTCCTGATTTTCCGTTTATATTACCGATGGAAGATGCTGCATCATTCTCTTGAGCCTCTGCATCCCCCTCTTAAGCTTCTACATCATTCTCATGATCCTCTGCATCACTCTCTTGAGCCTCTGCATCATTCTCTTGAGCCTCTGCATCCCTCTCCTAACCCTCTACATCATTCTCTTGAGCCTCTGCATCCCTCTCTTGAGCCTCTGCATCACTCTCAAGTGCCTCTGCATCTTTCTCTTGTGCCTCTGCATCACTCACTTTAGCCTCTGCATCCCTCTCTTGAGCCTCTGCATCACTCTCGTGATCCTCTGCATCACTCTTCTGAGCCTCTGCATCATTCTCTTGAGCCTCTGCATCCCTCTTCTAAGCCTCTGCATCACACTCTTAAGCCTCTGAATCACTCTCTTGAGCCTCTCCATCCCTCTCTTGAGCCTCTGCATCGCTCTCTTAAGCCTCTGCATCACTCTCGTAAGCATCTGAATCACTCTCTTGAGCTTCTGCGTCCCTCTCTTGAGCCTCTGCATCACTCTCTTGAGATTCTGCATCACTTTCTTGAGCCTCTACATCCCTTTCTTGAGCCTCTGCATCCCTCTCTTAAGCCTCTGCATCACTCTCTTGAGCCTCTGCATAACTCTCTTGAGCCTCTGCATCACTCGCTTGAGCCTCTGCATCCCTCTCTTAAGCCTCACAAAAAGGAAAAAATCACATAAAGGAAAAGGGGATGATAAACGTCAATATATTGCTAAATTCGATGATGTTTAGTACGAAACAAAATGCAAGAAAACTTGCTTAAAATGCAATATTATGCAAAAATCTGAGATATGAAGGCCAAATCACATATCGTGATACTACATGAAATAGTATCGAAATATTGGTAAAAATGAATATATTTACGTAATATCAAACTACATAAAAAACGTGAAAAAAGTCAGTCTTATTCCAAATTTGTGGGTTTTAACTTCGAATCATAAAGCGAGGTTTCGTATTATTTAGATTGAAGAAAAGACATATGACAATGTTGTTTCCAATACAAACGATAAAAATCACTGTGTTTTCATTAGAATTAACTAAAATGTTCCTGATTTTCCGTTAATATTACCGATGGAAGATGTACACCAAAACCGCTCTATTCCGGCTGAAACGTCGATATATGCAATAAAAACAGAACTTCTCCCCTTTTCAATATCATACTCAGTATTTTAACGAGAATCAAATAATTGATTGAAAATGAAGTATTCAAGGTTATTATCTAATCAATTATGCGTTTGCATCATTTTTATCGTATATATAATGAATTAACACCAATAAACTGAAAATTCACAAAAACGTGGAAAAACGGCAAAATATTGCCTAATTCGATGATATTTTGTTTAAATCACATAAAGGAAAAGAGGATGATAAACGTCAAAATATTGCTAAATTCGATGATTTTTCGTACGAAACAAAATGCAAGAAAACTTGCTTAAAATGCAATATTATGCGAAATTCTGAGATTTGAAGGCCAAATCACATATCGTGATACTACATGAAATAGTATCAAAATATTGGCAAAAATGAATATATTTACGTAATATCAATCTACATGAAAAACGTGAAAAAATCTCTATTTAACCATATTTGAGGATTTTAACTTCAAATCATAGAGCGAGGTTTCGTATTATTTAGATCCAAGAAAAGACAAATGACAATGTTGTTTCCAATACAAACGATAAAAATCAATGTGTTTTCATTTGAATTAACTAAAATGTTAATGATTTTCCGTTAATATTACCGATGGAAGATGTACACGAAAACCGCTCTATTCCGGCTGAAACGTCGATATACGCAATAAAAACAGAACTTCTCCCCTTTTCAATATCATACTCAGTATTTTAACGAAAAACAAATAATTGATTAAAAATGAAGTATTCAAGGTTATTATCTAATCAATTATGTGTTTGCATCATTTTTATCGTATATATAATGAATTAATACCAATAAACTGAAAATTCACAAAAACGTGGAAAAACGGCAAAATATTGCCTAATTCGATGATATTTTGTTTAAATCACATAAAGGAAAAGGGGATGATAAACGTCAATATATTGCTAAACTCGATGATTTTTCGTACGAAACAAAATGCCAGAAAACTTGCTTAAAATGCAATATTATGCGAAATTCTGATATATGAAGGCCAAATCACATATCGTGATATGACATGAAATAGTATCGAAATATTGGTAAAAATGAATATATTTACGTAATATCAAACTACATGAAAAACGTGAAAAAAGTCACTATTTAACCATATTTGAGGATTTTAACTTCAAATCATAGACTGAGGTTTCGTATTATTTAGATCCAAGAAAAGACATATGACAATGTTGTTTCCAATACAAACGATAAAAATCAATGTGTTTTCATTAGAATTAACTAAAATGTTAATGATTTTCCGTTAATATTACCGATGGAAGATGTACACCAAAACCGCTCTATTCCGGCTGAAACGTCGATATATGCAATAAAAACAGAACTTCTCCCCTTTTTAATATCATACTCAGTATTTTAACGAGAAACAAATAATTGATTGAAAATGAAGTATTCAAGGTTATTATCTAATCAATTATGTGTTTGCATCATTTTTATCGTATATATAATGAATTAATACCAATAAACTGAAAATTCACAAAAACGTGGAAAAACGGCAAAATATTGCCTAATTCGATGATATTTTGTTTAAATCACATAAAGGAAAAGAGGATGATAAACGTCAATATATTGCTAAATTCGATGATTTTTCGAACGAAACAAAATGCAAGAAAACTTGCTTAAAATGCAATATTATGCGAAATTCTGAGATTTGAAAGCCACATCACATATCGTGATACTACATGAAATAGTATCGAAATATTGGTAAAAATTAATATATTTACGTAATATCAAACTACATGAAAAACGTGATAAAAGTCACTATTTAACAATATTTGAGGATTTTAACTTCAAATCATAGAGCGAGGTTTCGTATTATTTAGATCCAAGAAAAGACATATGACAATGTTGTTTCCAATACAAATGATAAAAATCAATATGTTTTCATTAGAATTAACTAAAACGTTCCTGATTTTCCGTTTGTATTACCGATGGAAGATATGCACGAAAACTGCTCTATTCCGGCTGAAACGTCGATATAAGCAATAAAAACAGAACTTCTCCCCTTTCAATATCTTACTCAGTATTTTAACGAGAAACAAATAATTGATTGAAAATGAAGTATTTAAGGTTATTATCTTATCAATTATGTGTTTGCATCATTTTTATCGTATATATAATGAATTTATACCCATTGACTGAAAATTCACAAAAACGTGGAAAAACGGCAAAATATTGCCTAATTCGATGACATTTTGTTTAAATCACATAAAGGAAAAGGGGATGATAAACGTCAAAATATTGCTAAATTCGATGATTTTTCGTACGAAACAAAATGCAAGAAAACTTGCTTAAAATGCAATATTATGCGAAATTCTGAGATTTGAAGGCCAAATCACATATCGTGATACTACATGAAATAGTATCAAAATATTGGCAAAAATGAATATATTTACGTAATATCAATCTACATGAAAAACGTGAAAAAATCTCTATTTAACCATATTTGAGGATTTTAACTTCAAATCATAGAGCGAGGTTTCGTATTATTTAGATCCAAGAAAAGACAAATGACAATGTTGTTTCCAATACAAACGATAAAAATCAATGTGTTTTCATTTGAATTAACTAAAATGTTAATGATTTTCCGTTAATATTATCGATGGAAGATGTACACGAAAACCGCTCTATTCCGGCTGAAACGTCGATATACGCAATAAAAACAGAACTTCTCCCCTTTTCAATATCATACTCAGTATTTTAACGAAAAACAAATATTTGATTAAAAATGAAGTATTCAAGGTTATTATCTAATCAATTATGTGTTTGCATCATTTTTATCGTATATATAATGAATTAATACCAATAAACTGAAAATTCACAAAAACGTGGAAAAACGGCAAAATATTGCCTAATTCGATGATATTTTGTTTAAATCACATAAAGGAAAAGGGGATGATAAACGTCAATATATTGCTAAACTCGATGATTTTTCGTACGAAACAAAATGCCAGAAAACTTGCTTAAAATGCAATATTATGCGAAATTCTGATATTTGAAGGCCAAATCACATATCGTGATACGACATGAAATAGTATCGAAATAGTGGTAAAAATGAATATATTTACGTAATATCAAACTACATGAAAAACGTGAAAAAAGTCACTATTTAACCATATTTGAGGATTTTAACTTCAAATCATAGACTGAGGTTTCGTGTTATTTAGATCCAAGAAAAGACATATGACAATGTTTTTTCCAATACAAATGATAAAAATCAATGTGTTTTCATTAGAATTAAGTAAAATGTTCCTCATTTTCCGTTTATATTACCGATGGAAGATGCTGCATCATTCTCTTGAGCCTCTGCATCCCCCTCTTAAGCTTCTACATCATTCTCATGATCCTTTGCATCACTCTCTTGAGCCTCTGCATCATTCTCTTGAGCCTCTGCATCCCTCTCCTAACCCTCTACATCATTCTCTTGAGCCTCTGTATCCCTCTCTTGAGCCTCTGCATCACTCTCAAGTGCCTCTGCATCTTTCTCTTGTGCCTCTGCATCACTCACTTTAGCCTCTGCATCCCTCTCTTGAGCCTCTGCATCACTCTCGTGATCCTCTGCATCACTCTTCTGAGCCTCTGCATCATTCTCTTGAGCCTCTGCATCCCTCTTCTAAGCCTCTGCATCACACTCTTAAGCCTCTGAATCTCTCTCTTGAGCCTCTCCATCCCACTCTTGAGCCTCTGCATCGCTTTCTTAAGCCTCTGCATCACTCTCGTAAGCATCTGAATCACTCTCTTGAGCTTCTGCATCCCTCTCTTGAGCCTCTGCATCACTCTCTTGAGATTCTGCATCACTTTCTTGAGCCTCTACATCCCTTTCTTGAGCCTCTGCATCCCTCTCTTAAGCCTCTGCATCACTCTCTTGAGCCTCTGCATAACTCTCTTGAGCCTCTGCATCACTCGCTTGAGCCTCTGCATCCCTCTCTTAAGCCTCACATAAAGGAAAAAATCACATAAAGGAAAAGGGGATGATAAACGTCAATATATTGCTAAATTCGATGATGTTTAGTACGAAACAAAATGCAAGAAAACTTGCTTAAAATGCAATATTATGCAAAAATCTGATATATGAAGGCCAAATCACATATCGTGATACTACATGAAATAGTATCGAAATATTGGTAAAATGAATATATTTACGTAATATCAAACTACATAAAAAACGTGAAAAATGTCACTCTTATTCCAAATTTGTGGATTTTAACTTCGAATCATAAAGCGAGGTTTCGTATTATTTAGATTGAAGAAAAGACATATGACAATGTTGTTTCCAATACAAACGATAAAAATCAATGTGTTTTCATTAGAATTAACTAAAATGTTCCTGATTTTCCGTTAATATTACCGATGGAAGATGTACACCAAAACCGCTCTATTCCGGCTGAAACGTCGATATATGCAATAAAAACAGAACTTCTCCCCTTTTCAATATCATACTCAGTATTTTAACGAGAAACAAATAATTGATTGAAAATGAAGTATTCAAGGTTATTATCTAATCAATTATGTGTTTGCATCATTTTTATCGTATATATAATGAATTAAAAATCACATAAAGGAAAAGAGGATGATAAACGTCAATATATTGCTAAATTCGATGATTTTTCGAACGAAACAAAATGCAAGAAAACTTGCTTAAAATGCAATATTATGCGAAATTCTGAGATTTGAAGGCCACATCACATATCGTGATACTACATGAAATAGTATCGAAATATTGGTAAAAATTAATATATTTACGTAATATCAAACTACATGAAAAACGTGATAAAAGTCACTATTTAACCATATTTGAGGATTTTAACTTCAAATCATAGACTGAGGTTTCGTGTTATTTAGATCCAAGAAAAGACATATGACAATGTTTTTTCCAATACAAATGATAAAAATCAATGTGTTTTCATTAGAATTAAGTAAAATGTTCCTCATTTTCCGTTTATATTACCGATGGAAGATGCTGCATCATTCTCTTGAGCCTCTGCATCCCCCTCTTAAGCTTCTACATCATTCTCATGATCCTTTGCATCACTCTCTTGAGCCTCTGCATCATTCTCTTGAGCCTCTGCATCCCTCTCCTAACCCTCTACATCATTCTCTTGAGCCTCTGTATCCCTCTCTTGAGCCTCTGCATCACTCTCAAGTGCCTCTGCATCTTTCTCTTGTGCCTCTGCATCACTCACTTTAGCCTCTGCATCCCTCTCTTGAGCCTCTGCATCACTCTCGTGATCCTCTGCATCACTCTTCTGAGCCTCTGCATCATTCTCTTGAGCCTCTGCATCCCTCTTCTAAGCCTCTGCATCACACTCTTAAGCCTCTGAATCTCTCTCTTGAGCCTCTCCATCCCACTCTTGAGCCTCTGCATCGCTCTCTTAAGCCTCTGCATCACTCTCGTAAGCACCTGAATCACTCTCTTGAGCTTCTGCATCCCTCTCTTGAGCCTCTGCATCACTCTCTTGAGATTCTGCATCACTTTCTTGAGCCTCTACATCCCTTTCTTGAGCCTCTGCATCCCTCTCTTAAGCCTCTGCATCACTCTCTTGAGCCTCTGCATAACTCTCTTGAGCCTCTGCATCACTCGCTTGAGCCTCTGCATCCCTCTCTTAAGCCTCACATAAAGGAAAAAATCACATAAAGGAAAAGGGGATGATAAACGTCAATATATTGCTAAATTCGATGATGTTTAGTACGAAACAAAATGCAAGAAAACTTGCTTAAAATGCAATATTATGCAAAAATCTGATATATGAAGGCCAAATCACATATCGTGATACTACATGAAATAGTATCGAAATATTGGTAAAATGAATATATTTACGTAATATCAAACTACATAAAAAACGTGAAAAAAGTCACTCTTATTCCAAATTTGTGGATTTTAACTTCGAATCATAAAGCGAGGTTTCGTATTATTTAGATTGAAGAAAAGACATATGACAATGTTGTTTCCAATACAAACGATAAAAATCAATGTGTTTTCATTAGAATTAACTAAAATGTTCCTGATTTTCCGTTAATATTACCGATGGAAGATGTACACCAAAACCGCTCTATTCCGGCTGAAACGTCGATATATGCAATAAAAACAGAACTTCTCCCCTTTTCAATATCATACTCAGTATTTTAACGAGAAACAAATAATTGATTGAAAATGAAGTATTCAAGGTTATTATCTAATCAATTATGTGTTTGCATCATTTTTATCGTATATATAATGAATTAAAAATCACATAAAGGAAAAGAGGATGATAAACGTCAATATATTGCTAAATTCGATGATTTTTCGAACGAAACAAAATGCAAGAAAACTTGCTTAAAATGCAATATTATGCGAAATTCTGAGATTTGAAGGCCACATCACATATCGTGATACTACATGAAATAGTATCGAAATATTGGTAAAAATTAATATATTTACGTAATATCAAACTACATGAAAAACGTGATAAAAGTCACTATTTAACAATATTTGAGGATTTTAACTTCAAATCATAGAGCGAGGTTTCGTATTATTTAGATCCAAGAAAAGACATATGACAATGTTGTTTCCAATACAAATGATAAAAATCAATATGTTTTCATTAGAATTAACTAAAACGTTCCTGATTTTCCGTTTGTATTACCGATGGAAGATATGCACGAAAACTGCTCTATTCCGGCTGAAACGTCGATATAAGCAATAAAAACAGAACTTCTCCCCTTTCAATATCTTACTCAGTATTTTAACGAGAAACAAATAATTGATTGAAAATGAAGTATTTAAGGTTATTATCTTATCAATTATGTGTTTGCATCATTTTTATCGTATATATAATGAATTTATACCCATTGACTGAAAATTCACAAAAACGTGGAAAAACGGCAAAATATTGCCTAATTCGATGACATTTTGTTTAAATCACATAAAGGAAAAGGGGATGATGAACGTCAATATATTGCTAAACTCGATGATTTTTCGTACGAAACAAAATGCCAGAAAACTTGCTTAAAATGCAATATTATGCGAAATTCTGATATTTGAAGGCCAAATCACATATCGTGATACGACATGAAATAGTATCGAAATATTGGTAAAAATGAATATATTTACGTAATATCAAACTACATGAAAAACGTGAAAAAAGTCACTATTTAACCATATTTGAGGATTTTAACTTCAATTCATAGACTGAGGTTTCGTGTTATTTAGATCCAAGAAAAGACATATGACAATGTTTTTTCCAATACAAATGATAAAAATCAATGTGTTTTCATTAGAATTAAGTAAAATGTTCCTGATTTTCCGTTTATATTACCGATGGAAGATGCTGCATCATTCTCTTGAGCCTCTGCATCCCCCTCTTAAGCTTCTACATCATTCTCATGATCCTTTGCATCACTCTCTTGAGCCTCTGCATCATTCTCTTGAGCCTCTGCATCCCTCTCCTAACCCTCTACATCATTCTCTTGAGCCTCTGTATCCCTCTCTTGAGCCTCTGCATCACTCTCAAGTGCCTCTGCATCTTTCTCTTGTGCCTCTGCATCACTCACTTTAGCCTCTGCATCCCTCTCTTGAGCCTCTGCATCACTCTCGTGATCCTCTGCATCACTCTTCTGAGCCTCTGCATCATTCTCTTGAGCCTCTGCATCCCTCTTCTAAGCCTCTGCATCACACTCTTAAGCCTCTGAATCTCTCTCTTGAGCCTCTCCATCCCACTCTTGAGCCTCTGCATCGCTTTCTTAAGCCTCTGCATCACTCTCGTAAGCATCTGAATCACTCTCTTGAGCTTCTGCATCCCTCTCTTGAGCCTCTGCATCACTCTCTTGAGATTCTGCATCACTTTCTTGAGCCTCTACATCCCTTTCTTGAGCCTCTGCATCCCTCTCTTAAGCCTCTGCATCACTCTCTTGAGCCTCTGCATAACTCTCTTGAGCCTCTGCATCACTCGCTTGAGCCTCTGCATCCCTCTCTTAAGCCTCACAAAAAGGAAAAAATCACATAAAGGAAAAGGGGATGATAAACGTCAATATATTGCTAAATTCGATGATGTTTAGTACGAAACAAAATGCAAGAAAACTTGCTTAAAATGCAATATTATGCAAAAATCTGAGATATGAAGGCCAAATCACATATCGTGATACTACATGAAATAGTATCGAAATATTGGTAAAAATGAATATATTTACGTAATATCAAACTACATAAAAAACGTGAAAAAAGTCAGTCTTATTCCAAATTTGTGGGTTTTAACTTCGAATCATAAAGCGAGGTTTCGTATTATTTAGATTGAAGAAAAGACATATGACAATGTTGTTTCCAATACAAACGATAAAAATCACTGTGTTTTCATTAGAATTAACTAAAATGTTCCTGATTTTCCGTTAATATTACCGATGGAAGATGTACACCAAAACCGCTCTATTCCGGCTGAAACGTCGATATATGCAATAAAAACAGAACTTCTCCCCTTTTCAATATCATACTCAGTATTTTAACGAGAATCAAATAATTGATTGAAAATGAAGTATTCAAGGTTATTATCTAATCAATTATGCGTTTGCATCATTTTTATCGTATATATAATGAATTAACACCAATAAACTGAAAATTCACAAAAACGTGGAAAAACGGCAAAATATTGCCTAATTCGATGATATTTTGTTTAAATCACATAAAGGAAAAGAGGATGATAAACGTCAAAATATTGCTAAATTCGATGATTTTTCGTACGAAACAAAATGCAAGAAAACTTGCTTAAAATGCAATATTATGCGAAATTCTGAGATTTGAAGGCCAAATCACATATCGTGATACTACATGAAATAGTATCAAAATATTGGCAAAAATGAATATATTTACGTAATATCAATCTACATGAAAAACGTGAAAAAATCTCTATTTAACCATATTTGAGGATTTTAACTTCAAATCATAGAGCGAGGTTTCGTATTATTTAGATCCAAGAAAAGACAAATGACAATGTTGTTTCCAATACAAACGATAAAAATCAATGTGTTTTCATTTGAATTAACTAAAATGTTAATGATTTTCCGTTAATATTACCGATGGAAGATGTACACGAAAACCGCTCTATTCCGGCTGAAACGTCGATATACGCAATAAAAACAGAACTTCTCCCCTTTTCAATATCATACTCAGTATTTTAACGAAAAACAAATAATTGATTAAAAATGAAGTATTCAAGGTTATTATCTAATCAATTATGTGTTTGCATCATTTTTATCGTATATATAATGAATTAATACCAATAAACTGAAAATTCACAAAAACGTGGAAAAACGGCAAAATATTGCCTAATTCGATGATATTTTGTTTAAATCACATAAAGGAAAAGGGGATGATAAACGTCAATATATTGCTAAACTCGATGATTTTTCGTACGAAACAAAATGCCAGAAAACTTGCTTAAAATGCAATATTATGCGAAATTCTGATATATGAAGGCCAAATCACATATCGTGATATGACATGAAATAGTATCGAAATATTGGTAAAAATGAATATATTTACGTAATATCAAACTACATGAAAAACGTGAAAAAAGTCACTATTTAACCATATTTGAGGATTTTAACTTCAAATCATAGACTGAGGTTTCGTATTATTTAGATCCAAGAAAAGACATATGACAATGTTGTTTCCAATACAAACGATAAAAATCAATGTGTTTTCATTAGAATTAACTAAAATGTTAATGATTTTCCGTTAATATTACCGATGGAAGATGTACACCAAAACCGCTCTATTCCGGCTGAAACGTCGATATATGCAATAAAAACAGAACTTCTCCCCTTTTTAATATCATACTCAGTATTTTAACGAGAAACAAATAATTGATTGAAAATGAAGTATTCAAGGTTATTATCTAATCAATTATGTGTTTGCATCATTTTTATCGTATATATAATGAATTAATACCAATAAACTGAAAATTCACAAAAACGTGGAAAAACGGCAAAATATTGCCTAATTCGATGATATTTTGTTTAAATCACATAAAGGAAAAGAGGATGATAAACGTCAATATATTGCTAAATTCGATGATTTTTCGAACGAAACAAAATGCAAGAAAACTTGCTTAAAATGCAATATTATGCGAAATTCTGAGATTTGAAAGCCACATCACATATCGTGATACTACATGAAATAGTATCGAAATATTGGTAAAAATTAATATATTTACGTAATATCAAACTACATGAAAAACGTGATAAAAGTCACTATTTAACAATATTTGAGGATTTTAACTTCAAATCATAGAGCGAGGTTTCGTATTATTTAGATCCAAGAAAAGACATATGACAATGTTGTTTCCAATACAAATGATAAAAATCAATATGTTTTCATTAGAATTAACTAAAACGTTCCTGATTTTCCGTTTGTATTACCGATGGAAGATATGCACGAAAACTGCTCTATTCCGGCTGAAACGTCGATATAAGCAATAAAAACAGAACTTCTCCCCTTTCAATATCTTACTCAGTATTTTAACGAGAAACAAATAATTGATTGAAAATGAAGTATTTAAGGTTATTATCTTATCAATTATGTGTTTGCATCATTTTTATCGTATATATAATGAATTTATACCCATTGACTGAAAATTCACAAAAACGTGGAAAAACGGCAAAATATTGCCTAATTCGATGACATTTTGTTTAAATCACATAAAGGAAAAGGGGATGATAAACGTCAAAATATTGCTAAATTCGATGATTTTTCGTACGAAACAAAATGCAAGAAAACTTGCTTAAAATGCAATATTATGCGAAATTCTGAGATTTGAAGGCCAAATCACATATCGTGATACTACATGAAATAGTATCAAAATATTGGCAAAAATGAATATATTTACGTAATATCAATCTACATGAAAAACGTGAAAAAATCTCTATTTAACCATATTTGAGGATTTTAACTTCAAATCATAGAGCGAGGTTTCGTATTATTTAGATCCAAGAAAAGACAAATGACAATGTTGTTTCCAATACAAACGATAAAAATCAATGTGTTTTCATTTGAATTAACTAAAATGTTAATGATTTTCCGTTAATATTATCGATGGAAGATGTACACGAAAACCGCTCTATTCCGGCTGAAACGTCGATATACGCAATAAAAACAGAACTTCTCCCCTTTTCAATATCATACTCAGTATTTTAACGAAAAACAAATATTTGATTAAAAATGAAGTATTCAAGGTTATTATCTAATCAATTATGTGTTTGCATCATTTTTATCGTATATATAATGAATTAATACCAATAAACTGAAAATTCACAAAAACGTGGAAAAACGGCAAAATATTGCCTAATTCGATGATATTTTGTTTAAATCACATAAAGGAAAAGGGGATGATAAACGTCAATATATTGCTAAACTCGATGATTTTTCGTACGAAACAAAATGCCAGAAAACTTGCTTAAAATGCAATATTATGCGAAATTCTGATATTTGAAGGCCAAATCACATATCGTGATACGACATGAAATAGTATCGAAATAGTGGTAAAAATGAATATATTTACGTAATATCAAACTACATGAAAAACGTGAAAAAAGTCACTATTTAACCATATTTGAGGATTTTAACTTCAAATCATAGACTGAGGTTTCGTGTTATTTAGATCCAAGAAAAGACATATGACAATGTTTTTTCCAATACAAATGATAAAAATCAATGTGTTTTCATTAGAATTAAGTAAAATGTTCCTCATTTTCCGTTTATATTACCGATGGAAGATGCTGCATCATTCTCTTGAGCCTCTGCATCCCCCTCTTAAGCTTCTACATCATTCTCATGATCCTTTGCATCACTCTCTTGAGCCTCTGCATCATTCTCTTGAGCCTCTGCATCCCTCTCCTAACCCTCTACATCATTCTCTTGAGCCTCTGTATCCCTCTCTTGAGCCTCTGCATCACTCTCAAGTGCCTCTGCATCTTTCTCTTGTGCCTCTGCATCACTCACTTTAGCCTCTGCATCCCTCTCTTGAGCCTCTGCATCACTCTCGTGATCCTCTGCATCACTCTTCTGAGCCTCTGCATCATTCTCTTGAGCCTCTGCAACCCTCTTCTAAGCCTCTGCATCACACTCTTAAGCCTCTGAATCTCTCTCTTGAGCCTCTCCATCCCACTCTTGAGCCTCTGCATCGCTTTCTTAAGCCTCTGCATCACTCTCGTAAGCATCTGAATCACTCTCTTGAGCTTCTGCATCCCTCTCTTGAGCCTCTGCATCACTCTCTTGAGATTCTGCATCACTTTCTTGAGCCTCTACATCCCTTTCTTGAGCCTCTGCATCCCTCTCTTAAGCCTCTGCATCACTCTCTTGAGCCTCTGCATAACTCTCTTGAGCCTCTGCATCACTCGCTTGAGCCTCTGCATCCCTCTCTTAAGCCTCACATAAAGGAAAAAATCACATAAAGGAAAAGGGGATGATAAACGTCAATATATTGCTAAATTCGATGATGTTTAGTACGAAACAAAATGCAAGAAAACTTGCTTAAAATGCAATATTATGCAAAAATCTGATATATGAAGGCCAAATCACATATCGTGATACTACATGAAATAGTATCGAAATATTGGTAAAATGAATATATTTACGTAATATCAAACTACATAAAAAACGTGAAAAATGTCACTCTTATTCCAAATTTGTGGATTTTAACTTCGAATCATAAAGCGAGGTTTCGTATTATTTAGATTGAAGAAAAGACATATGACAATGTTGTTTCCAATACAAACGATAAAAATCAATGTGTTTTCATTAGAATTAACTAAAATGTTCCTGATTTTCCGTTAATATTACCGATGGAAGATGTACACCAAAACCGCTCTATTCCGGCTGAAACGTCGATATATGCAATAAAAACAGAACTTCTCCCCTTTTCAATATCATACTCAGTATTTTAACGAGAAACAAATAATTGATTGAAAATGAAGTATTCAAGGTTATTATCTAATCAATTATGTGTTTGCATCATTTTTATCGTATATATAATGAATTAAAAATCACATAAAGGAAAAGAGGATGATAAACGTCAATATATTGCTAAATTCGATGATTTTTCGAACGAAACAAAATGCAAGAAAACTTGCTTAAAATGCAATATTATGCGAAATTCTGAGATTTGAAGGCCACATCACATATCGTGATACTACATGAAATAGTATCGAAATATTGGTAAAAATTAATATATTTACGTAATATCAAACTACATGAAAAACGTGATAAAAGTCACTATTTAACCATATTTGAGGATTTTAACTTCAAATCATAGACTGAGGTTTCGTGTTATTTAGATCCAAGAAAAGACATATGACAATGTTTTTTCCAATACAAATGATAAAAATCAATGTGTTTTCATTAGAATTAAGTAAAATGTTCCTCATTTTCCGTTTATATTACCGATGGAAGATGCTGCATCATTCTCTTGAGCCTCTGCATCCCCCTCTTAAGCTTCTACATCATTCTCATGATCCTTTGCATCACTCTCTTGAGCCTCTGCATCATTCTCTTGAGCCTCTGCATCCCTCTCCTAACCCTCTACATCATTCTCTTGAGCCTCTGTATCCCTCTCTTGAGCCTCTGCATCACTCTCAAGTGCCTCTGCATCTTTCTCTTGTGCCTCTGCATCACTCACTTTAGCCTCTGCATCCCTCTCTTGAGCCTCTGCATCACTCTCGTGATCCTCTGCATCACTCTTCTGAGCCTCTGCATCATTCTCTTGAGCCTCTGCATCCCTCTTCTAAGCCTCTGCATCACACTCTTAAGCCTCTGAATCTCTCTCTTGAGCCTCTCCATCCCACTCTTGAGCCTCTGCATCGCTCTCTTAAGCCTCTGCATCACTCTCGTAAGCACCTGAATCACTCTCTTGAGCTTCTGCATCCCTCTCTTGAGCCTCTGCATCACTCTCTTGAGATTCTGCATCACTTTCTTGAGCCTCTACATCCCTTTCTTGAGCCTCTGCATCCCTCTCTTAAGCCTCTGCATCACTCTCTTGAGCCTCTGCATAACTCTCTTGAGCCTCTGCATCACTCGCTTGAGCCTCTGCATCCCTCTCTTAAGCCTCACATAAAGGAAAAAATCACATAAAGGAAAAGGGGATGATAAACGTCAATATATTGCTAAATTCGATGATGTTTAGTACGAAACAAAATGCAAGAAAACTTGCTTAAAATGCAATATTATGCAAAAATCTGATATATGAAGGCCAAATCACATATCGTGATACTACATGAAATAGTATCGAAATATTGGTAAAATGAATATATTTACGTAATATCAAACTACATAAAAAACGTGAAAAAAGTCACTCTTATTCCAAATTTGTGGATTTTAACTTCGAATCATAAAGCGAGGTTTCGTATTATTTAGATTGAAGAAAAGACATATGACAATGTTGTTTCCAATACAAACGATAAAAATCAATGTGTTTTCATTAGAATTAACTAAAATGTTCCTGATTTTCCGTTAATATTACCGATGGAAGATGTACACCAAAACCGCTCTATTCCGGCTGAAACGTCGATATATGCAATAAAAACAGAACTTCTCCCCTTTTCAATATCATACTCAGTATTTTAACGAGAAACAAATAATTGATTGAAAATGAAGTATTCAAGGTTATTATCTAATCAATTATGTGTTTGCATCATTTTTATCGTATATATAATGAATTAAAAATCACATAAAGGAAAAGAGGATGATAAACGTCAATATATTGCTAAATTCGATGATTTTTCGAACGAAACAAAATGCAAGAAAACTTGCTTAAAATGCAATATTATGCGAAATTCTGAGATTTGAAGGCCACATCACATATCGTGATACTACATGAAATAGTATCGAAATATTGGTAAAAATTAATATATTTACGTAATATCAAACTACATGAAAAACGTGATAAAAGTCACTATTTAACAATATTTGAGGATTTTAACTTCAAATCATAGAGCGAGGTTTCGTATTATTTAGATCCAAGAAAAGACATATGACAATGTTGTTTCCAATACAAATGATAAAAATCAATATGTTTTCATTAGAATTAACTAAAACGTTCCTGATTTTCCGTTTGTATTACCGATGGAAGATATGCACGAAAACTGCTCTATTCCGGCTGAAACGTCGATATAAGCAATAAAAACAGAACTTCTCCCCTTTCAATATCTTACTCAGTATTTTAACGAGAAACAAATAATTGATTGAAAATGAAGTATTTAAGGTTATTATCTTATCAATTATGTGTTTGCATCATTTTTATCGTATATATAATGAATTTATACCCATTGACTGAAAATTCACAAAAACGTGGAAAAACGGCAAAATATTGCCTAATTCGATGACATTTTGTTTAAATCACATAAAGGAAAAGGGGATGATGAACGTCAATATATTGCTAAACTCGATGATTTTTCGTACGAAACAAAATGCCAGAAAACTTGCTTAAAATGCAATATTATGCGAAATTCTGATATTTGAAGGCCAAATCACATATCGTGATACGACATGAAATAGTATCGAAATATTGGTAAAAATGAATATATTTACGTAATATCAAACTACATGAAAAACGTGAAAAAAGTCACTATTTAACCATATTTGAGGATTTTAACTTCAATTCATAGACTGAGGTTTCGTGTTATTTAGATCCAAGAAAAGACATATGACAATGTTTTTTCCAATACAAATGATAAAAATCAATGTGTTTTCATTAGAATTAAGTAAAATGTTCCTGATTTTCCGTTTATATTACCGATGGAAGATGCTGCATCATTCTCTTGAGCCTCTGCATCCCCCTCTTAAGCTTCTACATCATTCTCATGATCCTTTGCATCACTCTCTTGAGCCTCTGCATCATTCTCTTGAGCCTCTGCATCCCTCTCCTAACCCTCTACATCATTCTCTTGAGCCTCTGTATCCCTCTCTTGAGCCTCTGCATCACTCTCAAGTGCCTCTGCATCTTTCTCTTGTGCCTCTGCATCACTCACTTTAGCCTCTGCATCCCTCTCTTGAGCCTCTGCATCACTCTCGTGATCCTCTGCATCACTCTTCTGAGCCTCTGCATCATTCTCTTGAGCCTCTGCATCCCTCTTCTAAGCCTCTGCATCACACTCTTAAGCCTCTGAATCTCTCTCTTGAGCCTCTCCATCCCTCTCTTGAGCCTCTGCATCGCTCTCTTAAGCCTCTGCATCGCTCTCTTAAGCCTCTGCATCACTCTCGTAAGCATCTGAATCACTCTCTTGAGCTTCTGCATCCCTCTCTTGAGCCTCTGCATCACTCTCTTGAGATTCTGCATCACTTTCTTGAGCCTCTACATCCCTTTCTTGAGCCTCTGCATCCCTCTCTTAAGCCTCTGCATCACTCTCTTGAGCCTCTGCATAACTCTCTTGAGCCTCTGCATCACTCGCTTGAGCCTCTGCATCCCTCTCTTAAGCCTAACATAAAGGAAAAAATCACATAAAGGAAAAGGGGATGATAAACGTCAATATATTGCTAAATTCGATGATGTTTAGTACGAAACAAAATGCAAGAAAACTTGCTTAAAATGCAATATTACGCAAAAATCTGAGATATGAAGGCCAAATCACATATCGTGATACTACATGAAATAGTATCGAAATATTGGTAAAAATGAATATATTTACGTAATATCAAACTACATAAAAAACGTGAAAAAAGTCACTCTTATTCCAAATTTGTGGATTTTAACTTCGAATCATAAAGCGAGGTTTCGTATTATTTAGATTGAAGAAAAGACATATGACAATGTTTGATAAAAATCAATGTGTTTTCATTAGAATTACCTAAAATGTTCCTTATTTTTCGTTTATATTACCGATGGAAGATGTACACGTAAAACCGCTCTATTTCGGCTGAAACGTCGATATATGCAATATAAACCGAACTTCTCCCCTTTTCAATATCTTACTCAGTATTTTAACGAGAAACAAATAGATGATTGAAAATGAAGTATTTAAGTTTATTATCTAATCAATTACGTGTTTGCATCATTTTTATCGTATATATAATGAATTAATACCAATAAACTGAAAATTCACAAAAACGTGGAAAAACGGCAAAATATTGCCTAATTCGATGATATTTTGTTTAAGTAACATAAAGGAAAAGGGAGATGATAAACGTCAAAATATTACTAAATTCGATGATTTTTAGTACGAAAGAAAATGGAAGAAAACTTGCTTAAAATGCAATATTATGCGAAATTCTGAGATTTGAAGGCCAAATCACATATCGTGATACTACATGAAAAAGTATCGAAATATTGGTAAAAAGTAATATATTTACGTAATATCAAACTACATGAAAAACGTGAAAAAATCAATATTATTCCAAATTTGAGGATTTTAGCTTCGAATCATAAAGCGAGGTTTCGGATTATTTAGATCCAAAAAAAGACATATGACAATGTTGTTTCCAATACAAATGATAAAAATCAATGTGTTTTCATTAAAATTTCCTAAAATGTTCCTGATTTTTCGTTTATATTACCGATGGAAGATGTACACGTAAAACCGCACAATTCCGGCTGAAACGTCGATATATGCAATAAAAACCGAACTTCTCCCCTTTTCAATATCTTACTCAGTATTTCAACGAGAAAGAAATAGATGATTCAAAATGAAGTATTTAAGGTTATTATCTAATCAATTATGTGTTTGTATCATTTTTATCGTATATTTATTGAATTAATACCAATAAACTGGAAATTCACAAAAAAGTGGAAAAACGGCAAAATATTGCCTAATTCGATGACATTTTGTTTAAATAACATAAAGGAAAAGGGAGATGATAAACGTCAAATATTACTAAATTCGATGATTTTTAGTACGAAAGAAAATGGAAGAAAACTTGCTTAAAATGCAATATTATGCAAAATTCTGAGATTTGAAAGCGAAATCACATATCGTGATTGTACCGATTGAAGATGTACACGTAAAACCGCACAATTCCAGCTGAAACGTCGATATATGCAATAAAAACCGAATTTCTCCCCTTTTCAATATCTTACTCAGTATTTCAACGAGAAACAAATAGATGATTGAAGATGAAGTATTTAAGTTTATTATCTAATCAATTACGTGTTTGCATCATTTTTATCTTATATATAATGAATTAATGACCCTTGAGCCATATTTTGGAGCCAAATTCTGGCTCTCTGCACGTATTTGCAGTTTAAAATTACGACTTTCTACACCGAAAATATGCCAATTACTAAGAGCTGCGATGGGTAACATTTTGCCCAATCCCCCCCTGCAGTTTTCAAAATATCTCAAACATCACAAATTGAAAGCTTGAGGCATATTTTGGAGCCAAATTCTGTCTTTCTGCTCGTATTCGCAGTTTAAAATTACGACCTTTTTTTACCGAAAATATGCCAATTACTGAAAGCGGCGATGGATCACATTTTGACCCAACCCCTCCATGCAATTTTTAAAATATCCAAAACATCCCAAATAAGACGCTGGAGCCATATTTTGGAGCCAAATTCTGGCTCTCTGCACGTATTCGCCGTTTGGAATTACGACTTTTTATACCGAAAATATGGCAATTACTCTAAGCGGCGATTGATAACATTTAGCCCACACTTTCCACGCAGTTTTCAAAATATCCTAAAAATCCCAAATTTGACGTTTGGGCCATATTTTAGAGCCAAATTCTGGCTCTCTGCACGTATTCGCAGTTTGAAATTACAAATTTTTATTCCAAAATACGCCAATTTCTAAGAGCGGCAATGGGTCACATTTTGCCCAAACCCCCCTGCGGTTTGCAAAATATCCCAAACATCCCAAACTCAACCCTTGAGCCATATTTTGGAGCCAAAATTTTTGCTTTCTGCACGTATTCGCAGTTTCATATTACAACTTTTTATACCGAAAATATGCCAATAACTGAATGCGGTGATGGATCAAATTTTTCCCAAACCCTCCCTGCAGTTTTCAAAATATCCGAACATCCCAAATTCGACCCTTGAGCCATATTTTGGAGCCAAATTCTGGCTCTCTGCACATATTCGCAGTTTGAAACTACGAATTTTTATACCAAAAGTATGCCAATTACTGAGAGCGGCGATAGGTCACATTTTGCACAATCCCCGCCTGCAGTTTTCAAAATATCCCAAACATCCCAAATTCGACGCTTGACCCATATTTTGGAGCCAAATTCTGGCTCTCTGCAAGTATTCGCAGTTTGAAATTACGACTTTTTATACCGACTACATGCCAATTACTGAGAGCAGCGATGGGTCACATTTTGCCCAAACCCTCCATGCAGTTTTTAAAATCTCCCAAACATCCCAAATTCGACCCTTGAGCAATATTTTGGAGCCAAATTCTGGCTTTCTGCATGTATTCGCAGTTTGAAATTACGCATTTTTATACCGAAAATATGCCAATTACTGAGAGCGGCGAAGGATCACATTTTGCCCAAACCCTCCCTGTAGTTTTCAAAATATCCCAAGCATACCAATTTCGACCCTTTAGCCATATTTTGTAACCAAATTCTTGCTCTCTGCACATATTACAAATTTAAAATTACGATATTTTATACCGAAAATATGCCAATTACCTAGAGCGGCGATGGGTCACATTTTGCCCCCCCCCCCCCACTGCAGTTTTCAAAATATCCCAAACTTCCCAAATTCGACACTTGAGCCATATTTTGGAGCCAAATTCTAGCTCTCTGCACGGATTCGCAGTTTGAAAATACGAATTTTATTACGAAAATAAGCCAATTACTGTGAGAGGCGATGAGTCACATTTTGCCCAAACCCAGCCTGCAGTTTTCAAAACTTCCCAAACTTCCCAAATTCGACGCTTGAGCCATATTTGGGAGCCAAATTCTAGCTCTCTGCACATATTCGCAGTTTAAAAATTACGACTTTTTATACCAAAAATATGCCAATTACTGAGAGCTGTGATGGGTCACATATTGCCCAAACCCCCCTGTAGTTTTCAAAATATCCCAAACATCCCAAATTCGACCCTTGAGCCATATTTTGGAGCCAAATTATGGCTCTGTGCATGTATCCCTCCCCCTATTTCCCCCCTAGTGTTACCCCCCCCCCTCTCCATCCCGTCAAACAGAGAAAATGGCGGCGAAAACGCTTTATTTACCCAGCCAAACCGTTCACCTCATTTGGACATACAACAGTAAATATTAATTATTACACCCGTTTAAACATTCACATGTCAGTCATTTAGCCTAAATTCTCCTATATTCATTCATACATGACACTGCAATTATTGCAATTGTTTATAAATAGACACTAACCCTGCTTGCTCCAAGGCATAAATAAAGGTGCCAAATTTTTTTTCAGAAGGCAACTCCAGCGTGGCTTAGTCGGATAGAACATGTTCCTAATCCGGATAGACCTGCGTTCGAGCCTGTCGCAACGGATGCAATTACAGGGCACAGATAGATTTCTGTGATGTCCTCTCCTGTAGGAGCATCAGTTTCGATAGATTCTCTGGATAGCCGAAGATTGATTGACTGCTCCCTTGGAATGTGGGGAAGGGTTGAAATCCGGGGGCCCACGGACGGATACCTGGATGCACTGACCTCGGGCAGGTCTTTCAATTCACCTGGATTTCAGGTGGGGAGAATGGAGGCAATTTGGGTCGACACAAATGGCTTCCTGGTCCCAGAACTCCATGGATACACGTGTCTGTGTATCCTTGGATACATGTCCGTGTATCACAGACAAGCACAGATAGTCACACGGGTTGATCACACAGATACATTTCCGTGTGATCCGTGAATCCGTGTGATACGGGATTCGAACCTAGGTAGGTGGGAATAAGGATATGGGAGGCAATTTGAGGGGACACAAATGGCTTCCTGGACCCCAGAACCCCATGGACCCCAAAATATTACGGTTACGTTTAATCAATAATTACTTAATTAATTAATTATCAATTAATAATTAATTAATAATCAAATAATTTAATAAACATTACGGTTAATCCCATAAGATAAGATACACGGAAATCCCTAAGATACACGGATAGGTTCGTGTCACAGGTAACAGGGGGACGGAAGGGAGGGAGGAAGAGAGGGAGGGAGGGAGGAAGGGAGAGAGGGAGGGTATTTCAATTATCAGTTTTATTAATTACAATTAAATCAATTTAAATTAATTTAACTCAATTTAATTATGTTATTTTCAATTATCAAGGTATTTCAATTATCAGTTTTATTAATTACAATTAAATCAATTTAAATTAATTTAACTCAATTTAATTTAAGTTAGAAATTAAGATTTAATTAATTAAGATTAGTCTTAATTTAAATGAGTTTAAATCTAGGGAGGGAAGGAGGGAGGTTTATTTTCTGTTGTTAAGTTAGCGTAGGTTTCATTAGTATTGCAATATTAAGCGAAAATCTGAGATATGAAGGCCAAATCACATATCGTGATACTACATGAAATAGTATAGAAATATTGTTATAAATGAATATATTTACGTAATATCAAACTACACGAAAAACGTGAAAAAAGTCACTATTATTCCAAATTTAAGGATTTTAACTTCGAATAATAAAGCGAGGTTTCGTATTATTTAGATCCAAGAAAGGACATATGACAATGTTGTTTCCAATACAAATGATAAAAATCAATGTGTTTTCATTAGAATTACCTAAAATGTTCCTGATTTTCCGTTTATATTACCGACGGAAGATGTACACGTAAAACCGTTCAATTCCAGCTGAAACCTCGATATAGGCAATAAAAACCGAACTTCTCTCCTTTTCAATATCTTACTCAGTATTTTAACGAGAAACAAATAGTTGATTGAAAATGACGTATTTAAGATTAATTTCTAATCAATTACGTGTTTGCATCATTTTTATCGTATATTTAATGAATTAATAACAATAAACTGGAAATTCACAAAAACGTGGAAAAACCGCAAAATATTGCCTAATTCGATGATATTTTGTTTATATCACATAAAGGTAAAGGGGGATGATAAACGTCAAAATATAACAAAATTCGATGATTTATACTACGAAACAAAATGCAAGAAAACTTGCTTAAAATGCAATATTATGCGAAATTCTGAGATTTGAAGGCGAAATCACATATCGTGATACTACATGAAAAAGTATTGAAATATTGTTAAAAATGAATATATTTACGTAATATCAAACTACATGAAAAACGTGAAAAAAGTTACTATTAAACCAAATTTAAGGATTTTAACTTCGAATCATAAAGCGAGGTTTCGTATTATTCAGATCCAAGAAAAGACATATGACAATGTTGTTTCCAATACAAATGATAAAAATCAATGTGTTTTCATTAGAATGAACTAAAATGTTCCTGATTTTCCGTTAATATTACCGATGGAAGATGTACACGTAAAACCGCACAATTCCGGCTTAAACGTCGATATATGTAATAAAAACCGAACTTCTCCCTTTTCAATATCTTACTCAGTATTTCAACGAGAAACAAATAAATGATTGAAGATGAAGTATTTAACTTTATTATCTAATCTATTACGTGTTTGCATCATTTTTATCGTATATTTAATGAATTATTACCAATAAACTGAAAATTCACAAAAACGTGGAAAAACGGCAAAATATTGCTTAATTCGATGATATTTTGTTTAAATCACATAAAGGAAAAGGGGTATGATAAACGTCAAAATATTGCTAAGTTCGATGATGTTTAGTACGAAACAAAATGCAAGAAAACTAGCTTAAAATGCAATATTATGCGAAAATCTGAGATATGAAGGCCAAATCACATATCGTGATACTACATGAAATAGTATCGAAATATTGTTATAAATGAATATATTTATGTAAAATCAAACTAGATGAAAAACGTGAAAAAAGTCACTATTATTCCAAATTTGAGGATTTTAACTTCGAATCATAAAGCGAGGTTTCGCATTAGTTAGATCCAAGAAAAGACATATGACAATATTGTTTCCAATACAAATGATAAAAATCATTGTGTTTTCATTAGAATTAACTAAAATGTTCCTGATTTTCCGTTTATATTACCGATGGAAGATGTACACGTAAAACCGCTCTATTCCGGCTGAAACGTCGATATATGCATTAAAAACCGAACTTCTCCCCTTTTCAATATCTTACTCAGTATTTCAACGAGAAACAAATAGATGATTGAAAATGAAGTATTTAAGGTTATTATCTAATCAGTTATGTGTTTGTATCATTTTTATCGTATATTTAATTAATTAATAACAATAAACTGGAAATTCACAAAAACGTGGAAAAACAGCATAATATTGCCTAATTCGATGATATTTTGTTTATATCACCTAAAGGAAAAGGGGGATGATAAACGTCAAAATATTACTAAATTCGATGATATATAGTACGAAACAAAATGCAAGAAAACTTGCTTAAAATGCAATATTATGTGAAATTCTGAGATTTGAAGGCGAAATCATATATCGTGATACTACATGAAAAAGTATCAAAATATTGGTAAAATAAATATATTTACGTAATATAAAACTACATGAAAAACGTGAAAAAAGTCACTATTAAACCAAATTTAAGGATTTTAACTTCGAATCATAAAGCGAGGTTTCGTATTATTTAGATCCAAGAAAAGACATATGACAATGTTGTTTCCAATACAAATGATAAAAATCAATGTGTTTTCATTAGAATTAACTAATATGTTCCTGATTTTCCGTTTATATTACCGATGGAAGATGTACACGTAAAACCACTCTATTCCGGCTGAAACGTCGATATATGCAATAAAAAACGAACTTCTCCCCTTTTCAATATCTTTCTCAGTATTTCAACATCACCCTTTTAAGCCTCTGCATCCCTCTTTTGAGCCTCTGCATCACTTACTTAAGCCTCTCTCCTGAGCCTCTGCATCACTCTCTTCAGCCTCTGCATCACTCTCT
Organism: Procambarus clarkii; assembly: GCF_040958095.1. NCBI lineage: Eukaryota > Metazoa > Arthropoda > Malacostraca > Decapoda > Cambaridae > Procambarus > Procambarus clarkii. Next base: position 890,431 of record NC_091165.1, on the reverse strand, counting down.
TAAGCCTCTGCATCCCTCTCTTGATCCTCTGCATCACTCTCTTGAGCCCCTGCATCATTCTCTTGAGCCTCTGCATCCCTCTCTTAAGCCTCTACATCATTCTCTTGAGCCTCTGCATTACTCTCTGGAACCTCTGCATCACTGTCTAAAACTTCTGCATCTCTCTCTTCAGCCTCTGCATCCCCTCTATTTAGCCTCTGCATCACTCTCTTAAGCCTCTACATCACCCTATTGAGCTTCTGCATCATTCTCTTGAGCCTCTGCATCCCTCTCTTAAGCTTCTACATCATTCTCTTGATCCTCTGCATCACTCTCTTGAGCTTCTGCATCATTCTCTTGAGCCTCTGCATCCTTCTCTTAAGCTTCTACATCATTCTCTTGATCCTCTGCATCACTCTCAAGTGCCTCTGCATCTTTCTCTTGTGCCTAAGCATCACTCACTTTAGCCTCTGCATCCCTCTCTTGAGCCTCTGCATCACTCTCGTGATCCTCTGCATCATTATTTTGAGCCTCTGCATCATTCTCTTGAGCCTCTGCATCCCTCTCTTAAGCCTCTGCATCACACTCTTAAGCCTCTGAATCACTCTCTTGAGCCTCTCCATCCCTCGCTTGAGCCTCTGCATCACTCTCTTAAGCCTCTGCATCACTCTCGTAAGCCTCTGAATCACTCTCTTGAGCCTCTGCATCCCTGTCTTGAGCCTCTGCATCACTCTCTTCAGCCTCTGCATCCCTCTCTTCAGCCTCTGCATCACTCTCTTGAGATTCTGCATCACTTTCTTGAGCCTCTACATCCTTCTCTTGATCCTCTGCATCCCTCTCTTCAGCCTCTGCATCACTCTCTTGAGCCTCTGCATAACTCTCTTGAGCCACTGCATAACTCTCTTGAGCCTCCGCATCATTCTCAAGAGCCTCTGCATCCCTCTCTTGTGCCTCTGCATCCCTCACTTGAGCCTCTGCATCCCTCTCTTGAGCCTCTGCATCTCTCTCTTGGGCCACTGCATCCCTCTCTTGAGCCTCCGCATCTCTCTTTTAAGCCTCTGCATCACTCTGTTAAGCCTCTGCATCACTCTCTCAAGCCTCTGAATCACTCTCTTGAGCCTCTGCAACACTCCCTTCAGCCTCTGTATCACTCTAGTAAGCCTCTCAATCACTCTCTCGAGCCTCTGCATCACTCTCTTGATCCTCTGCATCACTCTCTTGAGCCTCTGCATCACTTTCTTGAGCCTCTGCATCACTCTCTAGAGCCTCTGCATCACTCGCTTCAGCCTCTGCATCACTCTCTTAAGCCTCTGCTTCCCTCTCTTGATCCTCTGCATCACTCTCCTGAGCCTCTGCATCACTCTCTTAAGACTCTGCATCACTCTCTTGAGCCTCTGCATCCCTCTCTTGAGCCTCTGCATCAATCTTTTAATTGTCTTCATCGCTCTCTTGAGCCTCCGCAACACTCCCTTCAGCCTCTGCATCACTCTAGTAAGCCTCTGAATCACTCTCTCGAGCCTCTGCATTACTCTCTTGAGCCCCTGCATCCCTCTCTTGAGCCTCTGCATCACTCTCTTGAGCCTCTGCATCACCCTTTTAAGCCTCTGCATCCCTCTTTTGAGCCTCTACATCACTTTCTTAAGCCTCTCTCCCGAGCCTCTGCATCACTCTCTTCAGCCTCTGCATTACTCTCTTGAGCCTCTGGATCACTGTCTAAAGCCTCTGCATCTCTCTCTTCAGCCTCTACATCCCCTCTATTAAGCCTCTGCATCACTCTCTTAAGCCTACATCACTCTACACTCTTAAGCCTACATTAAGCCTCTACATCACTCTATTGAGCTTCTGCATCATTCTCTTGAGCCTCTGCATTCCTCTCTTAAGTTTCTACATCATTCTCTTGATCCTCTGCATCACTCACTTTAGCCTCTGCATCCCTCTCTTGAGCCTCTGCATCACTCTCTTGAGCCTCTGCATCATTCTCTTGAGCCTCTGCATCCCTCTCCTAAACCTCAACATCATTCTCTTGAGCCACTGCATCCCTCTCTTGAGCATCTGCATCACTCTCAAGTGCCTCTGCATCTTTCTCTTGTGCCTCTGCATCACTCACTTTAGCATCTGCATCCCTCTCTTGAGCCTCTGCATCACTCTCGTGATCCTCTGCATCACTTTTTTGAGCCACTGCATCATTCTCTTGAGCATCTGCATCACTCTCTTAAGCCTCTACATCACTCTCGTAAGCCTCTGAATCACTCTCTTGAGCCTCTGCATCCCTCTCTTGAGCCTCTGCATCACTCTCTTCAGCCTCTGCATCACACTCTTGAGATTCTGCATCACTTTCTTGGGCCTCTACATCCCTCTCTTGAGCCTCTGCATCCCTCTCTTAAGCCTCTGCATCACTCTCTTGAGCCTCTGAATAACTCTCTTGAGCCTCTGCATCACTCTCTTGAGCCTCTGCATCCCTCTCATAAGGCTCTGCAACACTCTCTTCAGCCTCTACATCACTCCCTTAAGCCTATGCATCCCTCTCGTGATCATCTGCATCTCTCTTGTAACCCTCCGCATCACTCTCTTGAGCCTCTGCATAACTCTCTTGAGCCTTTGCATCACTCTCTAGAGCCTCTGCATCCCTCTCTTGAGCCTCTGCAACACTCTCTTCCGCCTCTGCATCACTCTCTTAAGCCTCTGAATCCCTCTCTTGAGGCCTCTGCATCACTCTCTTGAGCCTCTGCATCACTCTCTTGATCCTCTGCATCACTCTCTTGAGCCTCTGCATCACTCTCTTGAGCCTCTGCATCACTCACTTGATCCTCTGCATCACTCTCTTGAGCCTCTGCATCCCTCTCTTGAAGTCCTGCATCTCTCTCATGAGCCTCTGCATCCCTCTCTTCAGCCTTTGCATCACTCTCTTAAGCCTCTGCATCCCTCTCTTGAGCCTCTGCATCACTCTCAAGAGCATTTGCATCCCTCTCTTGTGCCTCTGCATCCCTCACTTGAGACTCTGGATCCCTCTCTTGAGCCTCTGCATCTCTCGCTTGGGAAACTGCATACCTCTCTTGAGCCTCCTCATCTCTCTTTTAAGCCTCTGCATCACTCTGTTAAGCCTCTGCATCACTCTCTCAAGCCTCTGAATCACTCTCTTGAGCCTCTGCATAACTCTCTTGAGCCCCTGCATCCCTCTCTCAACTCTCTGCATCACTCTCTTGAGCCTCTGCATCACCCTCTTAAGCCTCTGCATTACTCTCTTGAGCCTCTGCATCCCTCTGCTAAGCGTCTGCCTCACTCTCTTAAGCCTCTGCATCCCTCTCTTGAGCCTCTGCATCCATCTCTTGAGCCTCTGCATCAATCTTTTCATCCTCTTCATCCCTATCTTGAGCCTCCGCAACACTCCCTTCAGCCTCTGCATCACTCTAGTAAGCCTCCGCATCACTCTCTTGAGCCTCTGTATAACTCTCTTGAGCCTCTGCATCACTCTCTAGAGCCTCTGCATCCCCCTCTTGAGCCTCTGCAACACTCTCTTCCGCCTCTGAATCACACTCTTAAGCCTCTGAATCCCTCTCTTTAGGCCTCTGCATCAATCTCTCGAGCCTCTGCATCACTCTCTTGATCCTCTGCATCACTCTCTTGAGCCTCTGCATCACTTTCTTGAGCCTCTGCACCACTCTCTAGAGCCTCTGCATCACTATCTTCAGCCTCTGCATCACTCTCTTGATCCTCTGCATTACTCTCTTGAGCCTCTGCATTACTCTCTTGAGCCTCTGCATCACTGTGCAAAGCCTCTGCATCTCTCTCTTCAGCCTCTGCATCCCCTCTATTAAGCCTCTGCATCACTCTCTTAAGCCTCTGCATCACTCTATTGAGCTTCTGCATCATTCTCTTGAGCCTCTGCATCCCTCTCTTAAGCTTCTACATCATTCTCTTGATCCTCAAGATCCTCAAGAGGCTCAAGAAAAAGATGCAGAGGCTCAAGAGAGTGATGAAGAGGATCAAGAGAGGGATGCAGAGGCTTAAGAGAGTGATGCAGAGGCTGTAGAGAGTGATGCAGAGGCTCAGGAGAGAGGCTTAAGAAAGTGATGCAGAGGATCAAAAGAGGGATGCAGAGGTTTAAAAGGTTGATGCAGAGGCTCAAGAGAGTGATGCAGAGGCTCAAGAGAGGGATGCAGGGGCTGAAGAGAGTAATGCAGAGGATCAAGAGAGTGATTCAGAGGCTTACGAGAGTGATGCAGAGGCTTAAGAGAGTGATACAGAGGCTCAGGAGAGTGATGCAGAGGATCAAGAGAGGGAAGCAGAGGCTTAAGAGAGTGATGCAGAGGCTGAAGATAGTGATGCAGAGGCTCTAGAGAGTGATGCAGAGGCTCAAGAAAGTGATGCAGAGGCTCAAGAGAGTGATGCAGAGGATCAAGAGAGTGATGCAGAGGCTCGAGAGATTGATGCCGAGGCCTAAAGAGAGGGATTCAGAGGCTTAAGAGAGTGATGCAGAGGCGGAAGAGAGTGTTGCAGAGGCTCAAGAGGGGGATGCAGAGGCTCTAGAGAGTGATGCAGAGGGATTCATAGAATGTGAGGCTCAAGAGAGTGATGCAGAGGATCAAGAGAGTGATGCAGAGGCTCGAGAGAGTGATTCAGAGGTTTACTAGAGTGATGCAGAGGCTGAAGGGAATGTTGCGGAGGCTCAAGAGAGGGATGAAGAGAATTAAAAGATTGATGCAGAGGCTCAAGAGAGGGATGCAGAGGCTCAAGAGAGTGATGCAGAGGCTTAGGAGAGTGAGGCAGACGCTTAGGAGAGGGATGCAGAGGCTCAAGTGAGTAATGCAGAGCCTTACGAGAGTGATGCAGAGGCTCAGGAGAGTAATGCAGAGGATCAAGAGAGGGAAGCAGAGGCTTAAGAGAGTGATACAGAGGCTGAAGAGAGTGATGCAGAGGCTCTAGAGAGTGATGCAGAGGCTCAAGAAAGTGATGCAGAGGCTCAAGAGAGTGATGCAGAGGATCAAGCGAGTGATGCAGAGGCTCGAGAGAGTGATTCAGAGGCTTACTAGAGTGATGCAGAGGCTGAAAGGAGTGTTGCGGAGGCTCAAGAGAGGGATGAAGAGGATGAAAAGATTGATGCAGAGGCTCAAGAGAGGGATGCAGAGGCTCAAGAGAGTGATGCAGAGGCTTAAGAGAGTGAGGCAGACGCTTAAGAGAGGGATGCAGAGGCTCAAGAGAGTAATGCAGAGGCTTACGAGGGTGATGCAGAGGCTCAAGAGAGTGATGCAGAGAGTTGCGAGAGGGATGCAGGGGCTCAAGAGAGTTATGCAGAGGCTCAAGAGAGTGATTCAGAGGCTTGAGAGAGTGATGCAGAGGCTTAAAAGAGAGATGCGGAGGCTCAAGAGAGGGATGCAGTGGCCCAAGAGAGAGATGCAGAGGCTCAAGAGAGGGATGCACAGGCTCAAGTGAGGGATGCAGAGGCACAAGAGAGGGATGCAGAGGCTCTTTAGAGTGATGCAGAGGCTCAAGAGAGGGATACAGAGGCTTAAGAGAGTGATGCAAAGGCTGAAGAGAGGGATGCTGAGACTCATGAGAGAGAAGCAGGACTTCAAAAGAGGGATGCAGAGGCTCAAGTGAGTGATGCAGAGGATCAAGAGAGTGATGCAGAGGCCCAAGAGAGTGATGTTGAGGCTTAAGAGATTGATGCAGAGGATCAAGAGAGTGATGCAGAGGCTCGAGAGAGTGATGCAGAGGCCTCAAGAGAGGGATATTTGAAAACTGCAAGGGGGGGGCGTTGGGCAAAATGTGACTCATCGTTACTTTCAGTAATTGGCATATTTTCAGTATAAAAAGTCGTAATTTAAAACTGCAATACGTGCAGAGAGCCAGAATTTGGCTCCAAAATAAGGCTCCTGGGTCGAATTTGGGGTGTTTGGGATATTTTGAAAACTGCATGGGGTTTTAGGCAATATGTGACATTTCGCCGCTCACAGTAATTTGCATTATTTCGGTATAAAAAGTCAAAATTTCAAACTGCTAATACGTGCAGAGAGCCACAATTTTACTCCAAAATATGGCTCAAGCGTCGAATTTGGGATGTTTCCGATATTTCGAAAACTGCATGGCGGGATTTGGGAAAAACGTGACATATCGCTGCTCAAGGTAATTGGCATATTTTCGGTATAAAAATTCGTATTTTTAACCTGCGAATACGTGAAGAAAGCAGAACTTGGCTCTAAAATAAGGCTCCAGGGTTGAATTTGGGATGTTTGGGATATTTTGAAAACTGGAGGGAGGGTTTGGGCAAAATGTGATTCATCACCTCTCTCCGTAATTGGCATATTTTCGGTATAAAAATTCGTAATTTCAAGCTGCGAATATGTGCAGAGAGCCAAATTTGGCTCCAAAATATGGCTGAAGGGTCGAATTTGGGATGTTTGAGATAATTTAAAAACTGCAGGGGGGTTTGGGCAAAATGTGACCTGTCGCCGCTCTAAGTAATTGGCATATTTTCGGTATAAAATGACGTAATTTCAAACTGCGAATACGTGCAGAGAGGCCGAATTTGGCTCCAAAATATGGTTCAAGCGCCGAACTTGGAATGTTTGGGATATTTTGAAAAGTGCAAAGTGGGTTTGGGCAAAATGTGACCCCATCGCTGCTCTCAGTAATTGACATATTTTCGGTAAAAAAATTCGTAATTTCAACCTGCGAACATGTGCAGAGAGCCAAAATTTGGCTTAAAAATATGGCTCAAGAGTCGAATTTGCGATGTTTAGGATATTTTGAAAACTGCAGAGGGTTTTGGGTCAAAATGTGACCCATCGCTGCTTTCAGTAATTGGCATATTTTCAGTATAAAAAGTCGTAATTTCAAACTGCAAATACGTGCTGAGAGTTAGAATTTGGCTCCAAAATAAGGCTCAAGGGTCGAATTTTAGATGTTTGGGATATATTGAAAACTGCAGGTAGGGTTTGGGCAAAATGTGATCCATTGCCCCTTTCAGTAATTGGCATATTTTCAGTATAAAAGTCGTAATTTCAAACTGCGAATACGTGCAGGGAGCCAGAATTTGGCTCCAAAATATGGCTCAAGCGTTGAACTTGGGATGTTTTGGATATTTTGAATACTGCAGGGAGGGTTAGGGCAAAATGTGATCCATCGCCGCTTTCAGTAATTGACATATTTTCGGTTTAAAAAGTCGTAATTTCAAACTGCGAATACGTGCAGAGAGCCAGAATTTGGCTCCAAAATATGGCTCAAGATTCGAATTTGGGATGTTTGGGATATTTTGAAAACTGCAGTGAGGGTTTGGGCAGAAGGTGACCCATCGTTGCTTTCAGTAATTGGCATATTTTCGGTATAATAAGTCGTAATTTCAAACTGCGAATAGGTGCAGAGAGCCCGAATTTGGCTACAAAATATGGCTCAGGCGTTGAATTTGGGATGTTTTGGATATTTTGAAAACTGCAGGGAGGGTTTGGGCAGAAGGTGACCCATCGCCGCTTTCAGTAATTGGCATATTTTCGGTATAATAAGTCGTAATTTCAAACAACGAATACGTGCAGAGAGCCCAAATTTGACTCCAAAATATGGCTCTAGCGTCGAATTTTGGGTGTTTGGGATATTTTAAGAACTGCAGGTGAGGGGAGGGGGGAATGGGCAAAATGTGACCCATCGCTGCTTTCAGTAATTGATATTTTCGGTATAAAATGTTGTAATTTCAACCTGCGAATATGTGCAGAGAGCCAGAATTTGGCTCCAAATTATGGCTCAAGGGTCGAATTTGGTATGCTTGGGATATTTTAAAACTGAATAGTGGATTGGAGTAAAATGTGATCTATCGCCGCTTTCAGTAATTGGCATATTTTCTGTATAAAAAGTGGTTTTTCAAACTGCGAATACATGCAGAAAGCCAGAATTTGTTTAGAAAATATGGCTCAAGGGTCGAATTTGGGATGTTTGGGATATTTAAAAAATTGCAGGGAGGGTTTGGTCATAATGTGATCAAACGCCCCTTTCAGTAATTGGCATATTTACAGTATAAAAGTCGTAATTTCAAACTGCGAATACGTGCAGAGAGCCAGAATTTGGCTCCAAAATATGGCTCAAGGGTCGAATTTGGGATGTTTGGGATATTTTGCAAACTGCAGGGGGGGTTTGGGCAAAATGTGACCCATCGCTGATTTCAGTAATTGGCATATTTTCAGTATAAAAAGTCGTAATTTCAAACTGCGAATACTTGCAGAGAGCCTTAAATTGGTTTCAAAATATGGCTCGAGCGTCGAATTTGAGATGTTTGGGATATTTTGAAAACTGCACGGAGGGTTTGGGCAGAACTGCGAATAGGTGCAGAGAGCCAGAATTTGGCTCCAAAATATGGCTCAAGGGTAGAATTTGGGATGCTTGGGATATTTTGAAAACTGAATAGTGGGTTTGGGCAAAATGTGATCCATCGTTGCTCTCCGTAATTGGCATATTTTCGGTATAAAAATTCGTAATTTCAAGCTGCGAATATGTGCAGAGAGCCACAATTTGGCTTCAAAATTTGGCTCAAGGGTCGAATTTGGGATGTTTGAGATGTTTTTAAAACTGCAGGGGGGTTTGGGCAAAATGTGACCTATCGCAGCTCTAAGTGATTGGCATATTTTCGGTATAAAATTAAATAATTTAAAACTGCGAACACGTGCAGAGAGCCCTAATTTGGCTCCAAAATATGGCTCAAGCGTCGAATTTGGGATGTTTGGGACATTTTGAAAACTACAGAGAGGGTTTCGGCAAAATGTGATCCATCGCCACTTTCAGTAATTGGCATGTTTTCGGTATAAAATGTCGTAATTTCAAACTGCGAATACGTGCAGAGAACCAGAATTTAGCTTCAAAATACTTCTCACGGTTCGAATTTGGGATGTTTGGGGTATTTCGAAAACTGCAGGGGGGGTTTGGGCAAAATGTGACCCATTTTGGGATAAAAAGTCGTAATTTCAAACTGCGAATACGTGCAGAGAGCCAGAATTTCACTCCAAAAATATTTTCAAGAGTCGAATTTGGGATGTTTGGGATATTTTGAAAACTGCAAGGAGGGGGTTTCGGCTAAATGTGACCTATCGCCGCTCTCAGTAATTGACATATTATCGGTATAAAAAGTCGTAATTTCAAACTGCGAATATGTGCAGAGAGCCACAATTTGGCTCCAAAATTTCGCTCAAGGGTCGAATTTGGGATGTTTGGGATATTTTAAAAACTGCATGGGGGTTTTGGCAAAATGTGACCCATCGCCGCTCTCAGTAATTGGCATATTTTCGGTATAAAATGACGTAATTTCAAACTGCGAATACGTGCAAAGAGCCAGAATTTGGGTCCAAAATAAGGTTCCAGGGTCGAATTTGGGATGTTTGGGATATTTTTAAAACTGCAGAGAGGGTTTGGGCATAATGTGATCCATCGCCGCTTTCCGTAATAGGCATATTTTCAGTATAAAAAGTCATAGTTTCAAACTGCGAATACGTGCAGAGAGCCAGAATTTGGCTCCAAAATATGGCTAAAGGGTCAAATTTGGGATGTTTGGGATATTTGAAAACTGCAAGTGGGGGGGGGGGGCAAAATGTGACTCATCGCTGCTTTCAGTAATTGGCATATTTTCAGTATAAAAAGTCGTAATTTCAAACTGCAATACGTTCAGAGCCAGAATTTGGCTCCAAAATAAGGCTCCTGGGTCGAATTTGGGATGTTTGGGATATTTTGAAAACTGCATGGGGTTTTGGGCAAAATATGACATTTCGCCGCTCACAGTAATTTGCATTATTTCGGTATAAAAAGTAAAAATTTCAAACTGCTAATACGTGCAGAGAGCCACAATTTTGCTCCAAAATATGGCTCAAGCGTCGAATTTGGGATGTTTCCGATATTTGAAAACTGCATGGCGGGGTTTGGGCAAAACGTGACATATCGCTGCTCAAGGTAATTGACATATTTTCGGTATAAAAATTCGTATTTTTAACCTGCGAATACGTGAAGAAAGCAGAACTTGGCTCTAAAATAAGGCTCCAGGGTTGAATTTGGGATGTTTGGGATATTTTGAAAACTGGAGGAAGGGTTTGGGCAAAATGTGATCCATCACCGCTCTCCGTAATTGGCATATTTTCGGTATAAAAATTCGTAATTTCAAGCTGCGAATATGTGCAGAGAGCCAAAATTTGGCTCCAAAATATGGCTCAAGGGTCGAATTTGGGATGTTTGAGATAATTTGAAAACTGCAGGGGGGTTTGGGCAAAATGTGACCTATCGCCGCTCTAAGTAGTTGGCATATTTTCGGTATAAAATGACGTAATTTCAAACTGCGAATACGTGCAGAGAGGCCGAATTTGGCTCCAAAATATGGTTCAAGCGCCGAACTTGGAATGTTTGGGATATTTTGAAAAGTGCAAAGTGGGTTTGGGCAAAATGTGACCCATCGCTGCTGTCAGTAATTGACATATTTTCGGTATAAAAATTCGTAATTTCAACCTGCGAACATGTGCAGAGAGCCAAAATTTGGCCCTAAAATATGGCTCAGGCGTCGAATTTGGGATGTTTGGGATATTTTGAAAACTGCAGGGAGGGTTTGGGCAGAATGTGATCCATCGTCACTTTCAATAATTGGCATATTTTTGATATAAAAATTCGTAATTTCCAACTTCGAAAACGTGCAGAGAGCCAGAATTTGGCTCCAAAATAATTCTCAAGGATCGAATTTGGCATGTTTGGGATATTTTGAAAACTGCATGGAGAGTTTGGGCAAAATGTGATCCATCGCCGCTCTGAGTAATTGGCATATTTTCGGTATAAAAAGTCGTAATTTCAAACTACGAATACGTGCAGAGAGCCAGAATTTGGCTCCAAATTATAGCTCAAGCGTCGAATTTGAGATGTTTGGGATATTTTGAAAACTGCAGGGGGGGGGGGGGTTAGGCAAAGTTTGACCTATCGCCGCTCTCAGTAATTGATATATCTTTGGTGTATAAATTAGTAATTTCAAACTGCGAATAGGTGCAGAGAGCCACAATTTGGCTCCAAAATATGGCTCAAGGGTCGAATTTGGGATGTTTGGGATATTTTGAAAACTACAGGGGGGTTTGGGCAAAATGTGATCCATCGCCGCTCTCAGTAATTGGCATATTTTCGGTATAAAAAGTTGTAATTTCAAACTGCGAATACATGCAGAGAACCAGAATTTTGCTCCTAAATATAGCTCATGGGTCTCGAATTTGGGATGTTTGGGATATTTTGAAACCTGCAGGGGGGTTTGGGCAAAATGTGATCCATCGCCGCACTCAGTAATTGGTATATTTTCGGTATAAAAATTAGTAATTTCAAACTGCGAATACGTGCAGAGAGCCAGAATATGGCTCCAAAATATCGCTTATGGGTCGAATTTGGGATGTTCAGGATATTTTGAAAACTGCAGGGAGGGTTTGGGCAAATTGTGACCCATCGCTGCTTTCAGTAATTTGGCATATTTTCGGAATAAAAATATCACTCTCTTGAGAATATCTCAAAAATATCTCTTGAGAATTCACAAAAACGTGGAAAAACGGCAAAATATTGCCTAATTCGATGATATTTTGTTTATATCACATAAAGGAAAAGGGGATGATAAACGTCAAAATATTGCTAAATTCGATGATTTATAGTACGAAACAAAAAGCAAGAAAACTTGCTTAAATGCAATATTATGTGAAATTCTGAGATTTGAAGACGAAATCACATATCGTGATACTACATGAAAAAGTATCGAATTATTGGTAAAAATGAATATATTTACGTAATATCAAACTACATGAGAAACGTGAAAAAATCACTATTTAACCATATTTGAGGATTTTAACTTCAAATCATAGAGCGAGGTTTCGTATTATTTCGATCCAAGAAAAGACATGACAATGTTGTTTCCAATACAAACGATAAAAATCAATGTGTTTTCATTAGAATTAACTAAAATGTTCCTGATTTTCCGTTTATATTACCGATGGAAGATGTACACGAAAACCGCTCTATTCCGGCTGAAACGTCGATATATGCAATAAAAACAGAACTTCTCCCCTTTTCAATATCTTACACAGTATTTTAACGAGAAACAAATAGTTGATTGAAAATGAAGTATTTAAGGGTATTATCTAATCAATTATGTATTTGCATCATTTTTATCGTATATATAATAAATTAATACCAATAAACTAAAAATTCACAAAAACGTGGAAAAACGGCAAAATATTGCCTAATTCGATGATATTTTGTTTAAATCATATAAAGGAAAAGGAGATGATAAACGTCAAAATATTGCTAAATTCGATGATTTTTCGTACGAAACAAAATGCAAGAAAACCTGCTTAAAATGCAATATTATGGGAAATTCTGAGATTTGAAGGCCAAATCACATATCGTGATACTACAAGAAATAGTATCGAAATATTTTTAAAAATGAATATATTTACGTAATATCAAACTACATGAAAAACGTGAAAAAGTCACTATTTAACCATATTTGAGGATTTTAACTTCAAATCATAGAGCGAGGTTTCGTATTATATAGATCCAAGAAAAGACATATGACAATGTTGTTTGCAATACAAACGATAAAAATAAATGTGTTTTCATTAGAATTAACTAAAATGTTCCTGATTTTCCGTTAATATTACCGATGGAAGATGTACACGTAAAACCGCTCTAATCCGGCTGAAACGCCGATATATGCAATAAAAACCGAACTTCTCCCTTTTCCAATATCCTACTCAGTATTTTAACGAGAAACAAATGGTTGATTGAAAATGAAGTATTTAAGGTTATTATCTAATCAATTATGTTTTTGCATCATTTTTATCGTATTTTTAATGAATTAATAACAATAAACTGAAAATTCACAAAAACGTGGAAAAACGTCAAAATATTGCTTTATTCGATGATATTATGTTTAAATCACATAAAGGAAAAGGAGATGATAAACGTCAAAATATTGCTAAATTCGATAATTTTTCGTACGAAACAAAATGCAAAAAAACTTGCTTAAAATGCAATATAATGCGAAATTCTGAGATTTGAAGGCAAAATCACATATCGTGATACTACATGAAATAGTATCGAAATATTGGTAAAAATGAATATATTTACGTAATATCAAACTACATGAAAATCGTGAGAAAAGTCACTATTTAACCATATTTGAGGATTTTAACTTCAAATCATAGAGCGAGGTTTCGTGTTATTTAGATCCAAGAAAAGACATATGACAATGTTGTTTCCAATACAAACGATAAAAATCAATGTGTTTTCATTAGAATTAACTAAAATGTTCCTGATTTTCCGTTTATATTACCTATGGAAGATGTACACGAAAACCGCTCTATTCCGGCTGAAACGTCGATATATGCAATAAAAACAGAACTTCTCCCCTTTTCAATATCTTACACAGTATTTTAACGAGAAACAAATAGTTGATTGAAAATGAAGTATTTAAGGGTATTATCTAATCAATTATGTATTTGCTTCATTTTTATCGTATATATAATAAATTAATACCAATAAACTGAAAATTCACAAAAAAGTGGAAAAACGGCAAAATATTGCCTAATTCGATGATATTTTGTTTAAATCATATAAAGGAAAAGTAGATGATAGACGTCAAAATATTGCTAAATTCGATGATTTTTCGTACGAAACAAAATGCAAAAAAACTTGCTTAAAATGCAATATTATGCGAAATTCTGAGATTTGAAGGCCAAATCACATATCGTGATACTACATGAAATAGTATCGAAATATTGGTAAAAATGAATATATTTACGTAATATCAAACTACACGTAAAACGTGAAAAAAGTCACTAATTTACCATATTTGAGGATTTTACCTTCAAATCATAGAGCGAGGTTTCGTATTATTTAGATCCAAGAAAAGACATATGACAATGTTGTTTCCAATACAAAGGAGATGATAAACGTCAAAGTCCTGCACCTCTCTCATGAGCCTCTGCATCCCTCTCTTCAGCCTTTGCATCACTCTCTTAAGACTCTGCATCCCTCTCTTGAGCCTCTGCATCACTCTCAAGAGCATTTGCATCCCTCTCTTGTGCCTCTGTATCCCTCACTTGAGCCTCTGCATCCCTCTCTTGAGCCTCTGCATCTCTCTCTTGGGCCACTGCATCCCTCTCTTGAGCCTCCGCATCTCTCTTTTAAGCCTCTGCATCACTCTGTTAAGCCTCTGCATCACTCTCTCTAGCCTCTGAATCACTCTCTTGAGCCTCTGCATAACTCTCTTGAGCCCCTGCATCCCTCTTTTGAGCCTCTGCAACACTCTCTTGAGCCTCTGCATCAACCTTTTAAGCCTCTGCATCCCTCTTTTGAGCCTCTGCATCACTTTCTTAAGCCTCTCTCCTGAGCCTCTGCATCGCTCTCTACAGCCTCTGCATCACTCTCTTAAGCCTCTGCATCCCTCTCTTGATCCTCTGCATCACTCTCTTGAGCCTCTGCATCATTCTCTTGAGCCTCTGCATCCCTCTCTTAAGCCTCTACATCATTCTCTTGAGCCTCTGCATTACTCTCTTGAGCCTCTGCATCACTGTCTAAAGCCTCTGCATCTCTCTCTTCAGCCTATGCATCCCCTATATTAAGCCTCTGCATCACTCTCTTAAGCCTCTGCATCACTCTATTGAGCTTCTGCATCATTCTCTTGAGCCTCTGCATCCCTCTCTTAAGCTTCTACATCATTCTCTTGATCCTCTGCATCACTCTCTTGAGCCTCTGCATCATTCTCTTGAGCCTCTGCATCCCTCTCCTAAACCTCTTCATCATCCTCTGCATCATTCTCTTTATCCTCTGCATCACTCTCTTGAGCCTCTGCATCACTCTTTTGATCCTCTGCATCGCTCTCTTGAGCCTCTGCATCCCTCTCTTGAAGTCCTGCTTCTCTCTCATGAGCCTTTTCATCCCTCTCTTCAGCCTTTGCATCACTCTCTTAAGACTCTGCATCCCTCTCTTGTGCCTCTGCATCCTTCACTTGAGCCTCTGCATCCCTCTCTTGAGCCTCTGCATCTCTCTCTTGGGCCACTGCATCCCTCTCTTGAGCCTCTGCATCTCTCTTTTAAGCCTCTGCATCACCCTGTTAAGCCCCTGCATCCCTCTCTCAACTCTCTGCATCACTCTCTTGAGCCTCTGCATCACCCTCGTAAGCCTCTGCATTACTCTCTTGAGCCTCTGCATCCCTCTCTTAATTGTCTACCTCACTCTCCTAAGCCTCTGCATCACTCTCTTGAGCCTCTGCATCCTTCTCTTGAGCCTCTGCATCAATCTTTTCATCCTCTTCATCCCTCTCCTAATTGAGCCTCCGCAACACTCCCTTCAGCCTCTGCATCACTCTAGTAAGCCTCTGAATCACACTCTCGAGCCTCTGCATCACTCTCTTGATCCTCTGCATCACTCTCTTGAGCCTTTGCATCACTTTCTTGGGCCTCTGCATCACTCTCTAGAGCCTCTGCATCACTCTCTTCAGGCTCTGCATCACTCTCTCAACTCTCAGCATCACTCACTTGAGCCTCTGCATCACCCTCTTAAGCCTCTGCTTCACTCTCTTGAGCCTCTGCATCCCTCTCTTGAGCCTCTGCATCGATCTTTTAATTCTCTTCATCCCTTTCTTGAGCCAACGCAACACTCCCTTCAGCCTCTGCCTCACTCTAGTAAGCCTCTGAATCACTCTCTCGAGCCTCTGCATCACTCTCTTGATCCTCTGCATAACTCTCTTGAGCCTCTGCATCACTCTCTTGAGCCTCTGCATCACTTTCTAGAGCCTCTGCTTCCCTCTCTTGATCTTCTGCATCAATATCCTGAGCCTCTGCATCACTCTCTTAAGCCTCTGCATCACTCTCGCGAGCCTCTGAATCACTCTCTTGAGCCTCTGCATTACTCTCTTGAGCCCCTGCATCCCTCTCTTAAGCCTCTGCATCACTCTCTTGAGCCTCTGCATCACCCATTTAAGCCTCCGCATCCCTCTTTTGAGCCTCTGCATCACTTTCTTAATCCTCTCTCCTGAGCCTCTGCATCACTCTCTTCAGCCTCTGCATCACTCTCTTAAGCCTCTGCATCCCTCTCTTGATGCTCTGCATCACTCTCTTGAGCCCCTGCATCATTCTCTTTAGCCTCTGCATCCCTCTGTTAAGCCTCTACATCATTCTCTTGAGCCTCTGCATTACTCACTTGAACCTCTGCATCACTGTCTAAAGCCTCTGCATCTCTCTCTTCAGCCTCTGCATCCCCTCTATTAAGCCTCTGCATCACTCTCTTAAGCCTCTACATCACTCTAAATTGCAATATTATGCGAAATTCTGAGATTTGAAGGCCAAATCACATATCGTGATACTACATGAAATAGTATCGAAATATTGGTAAAAATGAATATATTTACGTAATATCAAACTACATGAAAAACGTGAAAAAAGTCACTATTTAACCATATTTGAGGATTTTAACTACAAATCATAGAGCGAGGTTTCGAATTATTTAGATCCATGAAAAGACATGACAATGTTGTTACCAATACAAATGATAAAAATCAATGTGTTTTCATTAGAATTAACTAAAATGTTCCTGATTTTCCGTTTATATTACCAATGGAAGATATACACGAAAACCGCTCTATTCCGGCTGAAACGTCGATATATGCAATAAAAACAGAACATCTCCCCTTTTCAATATCTTATTCAGTATTTTAACGAGAAACAAATGGTTGATTGAAAAAGAAGTATTTAAGGTTATTATGTAATCAATTATGTGTTTGCATCATTTTTATCGTATATATAATGAATTAATACCCATAAACTGAAAATTCACAAAAATGTGGAAAAACGGCAAAATATTGCCTAATTCGATGATATTTTGTTTAAATCACATAAAGGAAAAGGGGATGATAAACGTCAAAATATTGCTAAATTCGATGATTTTTCGTACGAAACAAAATGCAAGGAAACTTGCTTAAAATGCAATATTATGCGAAATTCTGAGATTTGAAAGCCAAATCACATATCGTGATACTACATGAAATAGTATCGAAATATTGGCAAAATGAATATATTTACGTAATATCAATCTACATGAAAAACGTGAAAAAATCACTATTTAACCATATTTGAGGATTTTAACTTCAAATCATGGAGCGAGGTTTCGTATTATTTAGATCCAAGAAAAGACATATGACAATGTTGTTTCCAATACAAACGATAAAAATCAATGCGTTTTCATTAGAATTAACTAAAATGTTCCTGATTTTCCGTTAATATTACCGATGGAAGATGTACACGAAAACTGCTCTATTCTGGCTGAAACGTCGATATATACAATAAAAACAGAACTTCTCCCCTTTTCAATATCTTACTCAGTATTTTAACGAGAAATAAATAGTTGATTGAAAATGAAGTATTTAAGGGTATTATCTAATCAATTATGTGTTTGCATCATTTTTATCGTATATATAATGAATTAATACCCATTGACTGAAAATTCACAAAAACGTGGAAAAACGGCAAAATATTGCCTAATTCGATGACATTTTGTTTAAATCACATAAAGAAAAGGGGATGATAAACGTCAAAATATTGCTAAATTCGATGATTTTTCGTACGAAACAAATTGGAAGAAAACTTGCTTAAAATGCAATATTATGAGAAATTCTGAGATTTGAAGGCCAAATCACATATCGTGATACTACATGAAATAGTATCGAAATATTGGTAAAAAAGAATATATTTACGTAATATCAAACTACATGAAAAACGTGAAAAAGTCACTATTTAACCATATTTGAGGATTTTAACTTCAAATCAGAGAGCGAGGTTTCGTATTATTTAGATCCATGAAAAGACATATGACAATGTTGTTTCCAATACAAACGATAAAAATCAATGTGTTTTCATTAGAATTAACTAAAATGTTCCTGATTTACCGTTTATTATACCGATGGAAGATGTACACGAAAACCGCTCTATTCCGGCTGAAACGTCGATATATGCAATAAAAACAGAACTTCTCCCCCTTTTCAATATCTTACACAGTATTTTAACGAGAAACAAATAGTTGATTGAAAATGAAGTATTTAAGGGTATTATCTAATCAATTATGTATTTGCATTTTTTTTATCGTATATATAATGAATTAATACCAATAAACTGAAAATTCACAAAAACGTGAAAAAACGGCAAAATATTGAATAATTCGATGATATTTTGTTTAAATCACACAAAGGAAAAGGAGATGATAAACGTCAAAATATTGCTAAATTCGATGATTTTTCGTACGAAACAAAATGCAAAAAAACTTGTTTAAAATGCAATATTATGCGAAATTCTGAGATTTGAAGGCCAAATCACATATCGTGATACTACATGAAATAGTATCGAAATATTGGTAAAAATGAATATATTTACGTAATATCAAAATACATGAAAAACGTGAAAAAAGTCACTATTTTACCATATTTGAGGATTTTAACTTCAAATCGTAGAGCGTGGTTTCGTATTATTTAGATCCAAGAAAAGACATATGACAATGTTGTTTCCAATACAAACGATAAAAGTGAATGTGTTTTCATTAGAATTAACTAAAATGTTCCTGATTTTCCGTTAATATTACCGATGGAAGATGTACACCAAAACCGCTCTATTCCGGCTGAAACGTCGATATATGCAATAAAAACAGAACTTCTCCCCTTTTCAATATCATACTCAGTATTTTAACGAGAAACAAATAATTGATTGAAAATGAAGTATTCAAGGTTATTATCTAATCAATTATGTGTTTGCATCATTTTTATCGTATATATAATGAATTAATACCAATAAACTGAAAATTCACAAAAACGTGGAAAAACGGCAAAATATTGCCTAATTCGATGATATTTTGTTTAAATCACATAAAGGAAAAGAGGATGATAAACGTCAATATATTGCTAAATTCGATGATTTTTCGAACGAAACAAAATGCAAGAAAACTTGCTTAAAATGCATTATGCGAAATTCTGAGATTTGAAGGCCACATCACATATCGTGATACTACATGAAATAGTATCGAAATATTGGTAAAAATTAATATATTTACGTAATATCAAACTACATGAAAAACGTGATAAAAGTCACTATTTAACCATATTTGAGGATTTTAACTTCAAATCATAGAGCGAGGTTTCGTATTATTTAGATCCAAGAAAAGACATATGACAATGTTGTTTCCAATACAAATGATAAAAATCAATATGTTTTCATTAGAATTAACTAAAACGTTCCTGATTTTCCGTTTGTATTACCGATGGAAGATGTACTCGTAAAACCGCTCTAATCTGGCTGAAACGCCGATATATGCAATAAAAACCGAACTTCTCCCTTTTCCAATATCCTACTCAGTATTTTAACGAGAAACAAATGGTTGATTGAAAATGAAGTATTTAAGGTTATTATCTAATCAATTATGTTTTTGCATCATTTTTATCGTATTTTTAATGAATTAATAACAATAAACTGAAAATTCACAAAAACGTGGAAAAACGTCAAAATATTGCTTTATTCGATGATATTATGTTTAAATCACATAAAGGAAAAGGAGATGATAAACGTCAAAATATTGCTAAATTCGATAATTTTTCGTACGAAACAAAATGCAAAAAAACTTGCTTAAAATGCAATATAATGCGAAATTCTGAGATTTGAAGGCAAAATCACATATCGTGATACTACATGAAATAGTATCGAAATATTGGTAAAAATGAATATATTTACGTAATATCAAACTACATGAAAATCGTGAGAAAAGTCACTATTTAACCATATTTGAGGATTTTAACTTCAAATCATAGAGCGAGGTTTCGTGTTATTTAGATCCAAGAAAAGACATATGACAATGTTGTTTCCAATACAAACGATAAAAATCAATGTGTTTTCATTAGAATTAACTAAAATGTTCCTGATTTTCCGTTTATATTACCTATGGAAGATGTACACGAAAACCGCTCTATTCCGGCTGAAACGTCGATATATGCAATAAAAACAGAACTTCTCCCCTTTTCAATATCTTACACAGTATTTTAACGAGAAACAAATAGTTGATTGAAAATGAAGTATTTAAGGGTATTATCTAATCAATTATGTATTTGCATCATTTTTATCGTATATATAATAAATTAATACCAATAAACTGAAAATTCAAAAAAACGTGGAAAAACGGCAAAATATTGCCTAATTCGATGATATTTTGTTTAAATCATATAAAGGAAAAGTAGATGATAGACGTCAAAATATTGCTAAATTCGATGATTTTTCGTACGAAACAAAATGCAAAAAAACTTGCTTAAAATGCAATATTATGCGAAATTCTGAGATTTGAAGGCCAAATCACATATCGTGATACTACATGAAATAGTATCGAAATATTGGTAAAAATGAATATATTTACGTAATATCAAACTACACGTAAAACGTGAAAAAAGTCACTAATTTACCATATTTGAGGATTTTACCTTCAAATCATAGAGCGAGGTTTCGTATTATTTAGATCCAAGAAAAGACATATGACAATGTTGTTTCCAATACAAAGGAGATGATAAACGTCAAAGTCCTGCACCTCTCTCATGAGCCTCTGCATCCCTCTCTTCAGCCTTTGCATCACTCTCTTAAGACTCTGCATCCCTCTCTTGAGCCTCTGCATCACTCTCAAGAGCATTTGCATCCCTCTCTTGTGCCTCTGTATCCCTCACTTGAGCCTCTGCATCCCTCTCTTGAGCCTCTGCATCTCTCTCTTGGGCCACTGCATCCCTCTCTTGAGCCTCCGCATCTCTCTTTTAAGCCTCTGCATCACTCTGTTAAGCCTCTGCATCACTCTCTCTAGCCTCTGAATCACTCTCTTGAGCCTCTGCATAACTCTCTTGACCCCTGCATCCCTCTCTCAACTCTCTGCATCACTCTCTTGAGCCTCTGCATCACCCTGTTAAGCCTCTGCATTACTCTCTTGAGCATCTGCATCCCCCTCCTATGCGTCTGCCTCACTCTCTTAAACCTCTGCATCACTCTCTTGAGCCTCTGCATCCCTCTCTTGAGCCTCTGCATCAATCTTTTCATCCACTTCATCCCTCTCTTGAACCTCCGCAACACTCCCTTCAGCCTCTGCATCACTCTAGTATGCCTCCGCGTCACTCTCTTGAGCCTCTGCATCACCCTCTTGAGCCTCTGCATCACTCTCTAGAGCCTCTGCATCACTCTCTTAAGCCTCTGAATCCCTCTCTTGAAGCCTCTGCATCACTCTCTTGAGCCTCTGCATCACCCTGTTAAGCCTCTGCATTACTCTCTTGAGCATCTGCATCCCCCTCCTATGCGTCTGCCTCACTCTCTTAAACCTCTGCATCACTCTCTTGAGCCTCTGCATCCCTCTCTTGAGCCTCTGCATCAATCTTTTCATCCTCTTCATCCCTCTCTTGAACCTCCGCAACACTCCCTTCAGCCTCTGCATCACTCTAGTATGCCTCCGCGTCACTCTCTTGAGCCTCTGCATCACCCTCTTGAGCCTCTGCATCACTCTCTAGAGCCTCTGCATCACTCTCTTAAGCCTCTGAATCCCTCTCTTGAAGCCTCTGCATCACTCTCTCGAGCCTCTGCATCACTCTCTTGATCCTCTGCATCACTCTCTTGATCCTCTGCATCGCTCTCTTGACCCTCTGCATCGCTTTCTTGAGCCTCTGCATCACTCTCTAGAGCCTCTGCATCACTCTCTTCAGCCTCTGCATCACTCTCTTAAGCCTCTGCTTCCCTCTCTTGATCCTCTGCATCACTCTCCTGAGCCTCTGTATCACTCTCTTAAGCCTCTGCATCACTCTCGTAAGCCTCTGAATCACTTTCGTGATCCTCTGCATTACTCTCTTGAGCCCCTGCATCCCTCTTTTGAGCCTCTGCAACACTCTCTTGAGCCTCTGCATCAACCTTTTAAGCCTCTGCATCCCTCTTTTGAGCCTCTGCATCACTTTCTTAAGCCTCTCTCCTGAGCCTCTGCATCGCTCTCTACAGCCTCTGCATCACTCTCTTAAGCCTCTGCATCCCTCTCTTGATCCTCTGCATCACTCTCTTGAGCCTCTGCATCATTCTCTTGAGCCTCTGCATCCCTCTCTTAAGCCTCTACATCATTCTCTTGAGCCTCTGCATTACTCTCTTGAGCCTCTGCATCACTGTCTAAAGCCTCTGCATCTCTCTCTTCAGCCTATGCATCCCCTATATTAAGCCTCTGCATCACTCTCTTAAGCCTCTGCATCACTCTATTGAGCTTCTGCATCATTCTCTTGAGCCTCTGCATCCCTCTCTTAAGCTTCTACATCATTCTCTTGATCCTCTGCATCACTCTCTTGAGCCTCTGCATCATTCTCTTGAGCCTCTGCATCCCTCTCCTAAACCTCTTCATCATCCTCTGCATCACTCTCTTTATCCTCTGCATCACTCTCTTGAGCCTCTGCATCACTCTTTTGATCCTCTGCATCACTCTCTTGAGCCTCTGCATCCCTCTCTTGAAGTCCTGCTTCTCTCTCATGAGCCTCTGCATCCCTCTCTTCAGCCTTTGCATCACTCTCTTAAGACTCTGCATCCCTCTCTTGTGCCTCTGCATCCCTCACTTGAGCCTCTGCATCCCTCTCTTGAGCCTCTGCATCTCTCTCTTGGGCCACTGCATCCCTCTCTTGAGCCTCTGCATCTCTCTTTTAAGCCTCTGCATCACCCTGTTAAGCCCCTGCATCCCTCTCTCAACTCTCTGCATCACTCTCTTGAGCCTCTGCATCACCCTCGTAAGCCTCTGCATTACTCTCTAGAGCCTCTGCATCCCTCTCTTAATTGTCTACCTCACTCTCCTAAGCCTCTGCATCACTCTCTTGAGCCTCTGCATCCTTCTCTTGAGCCTCTGCATCAATCTTTTCATCCTCTTCATCCCTCTCCTAATTGAGCCTCCGCAACACTCCCTTCAGCCTCTGCATCACTCTAGTAAGCCTCTGAATCACACTCTCGAGCCTCTGCATCACTCTCTTGATCCTCTGCATCACTCTCTTGAGCCTTTGCATCACTTTCTTGGGCCTCTGCATCACTCTCTAGAGCCTCTGCATCACTCTCTTCAGCCTCTGCATCACTCTCTCAACTCTCAGCATCACTCACTTGAGCCTCTGCATCACCCTCTTAAGCCTCTGCTTCACTCTCTTGAGCCTCTGCATCCCTCTCTTGAGCCTCTGCATCGATCTTTTAATTCTCTTCATCCCTCTCTTGAGCCAACGCAACACTCCCTTCAGCCTCTGCATCACTCTAGTAAGCCTCTGAATCACTCTCTCGAGCCTCTGCATCACTCTCTTGATCCTCTGCATCACTCTCTTGAGCCTCTGCATCACTCTCTTGAGCCTCTGCATCACTCTCTAGAGCCTCTGCTTCCCTCTCTTGATCTTCTGCATCAATATCCTGAGCCTCTTCATCACTCTCTTAAGCCTCTGCATCACTCTCGTAAGCCTCTGAATCACTCTCTTGAGCCTCTGCATTACTCTCTTGAGCCCCTGCATCCCTCTCTTAAGCCTCTGCATCACTCTCTTGAGCCTCTGCATCACCCATTTAAGCCTCCGCATCCCTCTTTTGAGCCTCTGCATCACTTTCTTAATCCTCTCTCCTGAGCCTCTGCATCACTCTCTTCAGCCTCTGCATCACTCTCTTAAGCCTCTGCATCCCTCTCTTGATGCTCTGCATCACTCTCTTGAGCCCCTGCATCATTCTCTTGAGCCTCTGCATCCCTCTGTTAAGCCTCTACATCATTCTCTTGAGCCTCTGCATTACTCACTTGAACCTCTGCATCACTGTCTAAATCCTCTGCATCTCTCTCTTCAGCCTCTGCATCCCCTCTATTAAGCCTCTGCATCACTCTCTTAAGCCTCTACATCACTCTAAAATGCAATATTATGCGAAATTCTGAGATTTGAAGGCCAAATCACATATCGTGATACTACATGAAATAGTATCGAAATATTGGTAAAAATGAATATATTTACGGAATATCAAACTACATGAAAAACGTGAAAAAAATCACTATTTAACCATATTTGAGGATTTTAACTACAAATCATAGAGCGAGGTTTCGAATTATTTAGATCCATGAAAAGACATGACAATGTTGTTACCAATACAAATGATAAAAATCAATGTGTTTTCATTAGAATTAACTAAAATGTTCCTGATTTTCCGTTTATATTACCAATGGAAGATATACACGAAAACCGCTCTATTCCGGCTGAAACGTCGATATATGCAATAAAAACAGAACATCTCCCCTTTTCAATATCTTACTCAGTATTTTAACGAGAAACAAATGGTTGATTGAAAAAGAAGTATTTAAGGTTATTATGTAATCAATTATGTGTTTGCATCATTTTTATCGTATATATAATGAATTAATACCCATAAACTGAAAATTCACAAAAATGTGGAAAAACGGCAAAATATTGCCTAATTCGATGATATTTTGTTTAAATCACATAAAGGAAAAGGGGATGATAAACGTCAAAATATTGCTAAATTCGATGATTTTTCGTACGAAACAAAATGCAAGAAAACTTGCTTAAAATGCAATATTATGCGAAATTCTGAGATTTGAAAGCCAAATCACATATCGTGATACTACATGAAATAGTATCGAAATATTGGCAAAAAGAATATATTTACGTAATATCAATCTACATGAAAAACGTGAAAAAATCACTATTTAACCATATTTGAGGATTTTAACTTCAAATCATAGAGCGAGGTTTCGTATTATTTAGATCCAAGAAAAGACATATGACAATGTTGTTTCCAATACAAACGATAAAAATCAATGCGTTTTCATTAGAATTAACTAATATGTTCCTGATTTTCCGTTAATATTACCGATGGAAGATGTACACGAAAACTGCTCTATTCTGGCTGAAACGTCGATATATGCAATAAAAACAGAACTTCTCCCCTTTTCAATATCTTACTCAGTATTTTAACGAGAAATAAGTAGTTGATTGAAAATGAAGTATTTAAGGGTATTATCTAATCAATTATGTGTTTGCATCATTTTTATCGTATATATAATGAATAAACACCCATAATCTGAAAATTCACAAAAACGTGGAAAAACGGCCTAATTCGATGATATTTTGTTTAAATCACAAAATGGAAAAGGGGATGATAAACGTCAAAATATTGCTAAATTCGATGATTTTTCGTACGAAACAAAATGCAAGAAAACTTGCTTAAAATGCAATATTATGCAAAATTCTGAGATTTGAAGGCCAAATCACATATCGTGATACTACATGAAATAGTATCGAAATATTGGTAAAAATGAATATATTTACGTAATATCAAACTACATGAAAAACGTGAAAAAGTCACTATTTAACCATATTTAAGGATTTTAAATTCAAATCATAGAGCGAGGTTTCGTATTATTTAGATCCAAGAAAAGACATATGACAATGTTGTTTCCAATACAAACGATAAAAATCAATGCGTTTTCATCAGAATTAACTAAAATGTTCCTGATTTTCCGTTAATATTACCGATGGAAGATGTACACGAAAACTGCTCTATTCCGGCTGACACGTCGATATATGCAATAAAAACAGAACTTCTCCCCTTTTCAATATCTTACTCAGTATTTTAACGAGAAATAAGTAGTTGATTGAAAATGAAGTATTTAAGGGTATTATCTAATCAATTATGTGTTTGCATCATTTTTATCGTATATATAATGAATTAATACCCATTGACTGAAAATTCACAAAAACGTGGAAAAACGGCAAAATATTGCCTAATTCGATGACATTTTGTTTAAATCACATAAAGAAAAGGGGATGATAAACGTCAAAATATTGCTAAATTCGATGATTTTTCGTACGAAACAAATTGGAAGAAAAATTGCTTAAAATGCAATATTATGAGAAATTCTGAGATTTTAAGGCCAAATCACATATCGTGATACTACATGAAATAGTATCGAAATATTGGTAAAAAAGAATATATTTACGTAATATCAAACTACATGAAAAACGTGAAAAAGTCACTATTTAACCATATTTGAGGATTTTAACTTCAAATCAGAGAGCGAGGTTTCGTATTATTTAGATCCAAGAAAAGACATATGACAATGTTGTTTCCAATACAAACGATAAAAATCAATGTGTTTTCATTAGAATTAACTAAAATGTTCCTGATTTACCGTTTATTATACCGATGGAAGATGTACACGAAAACCGCTCTATTCCGGCTGAAACGTCGATATATGCAATAAAAACAGAACTTCTCCCCTTTTCAATATCTTACACAGTATTTTAACGAGAAACAAATAGTTGATTGAAAATGAAGTATTTAAGGGTATTATCTAATCAATTATGTATTTGCATCATTTTTATCGTATATATAATGAATTAATACCAATAAACTGAAAATTCACAAAAACGTGAAAAAACGGCAAAATATTGAATAATTCGATGATATTTTGTTTAAATCACACAAAGGAAAAGGAGATGATAAACGTCAAAATATTGCTAAATTCGATGATTTTTCGTACGAAACAAAATGCAAAAAAAACTTGTTTAAAATGCAATATTATGCGAAATTCTGAGATTTGAAGACCAAATCACATATCGTGATACTACATGAAATAGTATCGAAATATTGGTAAAAATGAATATATTTACGTAATATCAAAATACATGAAAAACGTGAAAAAAGTCACTATTTTACCATATTTGAGGATTTTAACTTCAAATCGTAGAGCGTGGTTTCGTATTATTTAGATCCAAGAAAAGACATATGACAATGTTGTTTCCAATACAAACGATAAAAATCAATGTGTTTTCATTAGAATTAACTAAAATGTTCCTGATTTTCCGTTAATATTACCGATGGAAGATGTACACCAAACCGCTCTATTCCGGCTGAAACGTCGATATATGCAATAAAAACAGAACTTCTCCCCTTTTCAATATCATACTCAGTATTTTAACGAGAAACAAATAATTGATTGAAAATGAAGTATTCAAGGTTATTATCTAATCAATTATGTGTTTGCATCATTTTTATCGTATATATAATGAATTAATACCAATAAACTGAAAATTCACAAAAACGTGGAAAAACGGCAAAATATTGACTAATTCGATGATATTTTGTTTAAATCACATAAAGGAAAAGAGGATGATAAACGTCAATATATTGCTAAATTCGATGATTTTTCGAACGAAACAAAATGCAAGAAAACTTGCTTAAAATGCAATATTATGCGAAATTCTGAGATTTGAAGGCCACATCACATATCGTGATACTACATGAAATAGTATCGAAATATTGGTAAAAATTAATATATTTACGTAATATCAAACTACATGAAAAACGTGATAAAAGTCACTATTTAACCATATTTGAGGATTTTAACTTCAAATCATAGAGCGAGGTTTCGTATTATTTAGATCCAAGAAAAGACATATGACAATGTTGTTTCCAATACAAATGATAAAAATCAATATGTTTTCATTAGAATTAACTAAAACGTTCCTGATTTTCCGTTTGTATTACCGATGGAAGATATGCACGAAAACTGCTCTAATCCGGCTGAAACGTCGATATAAGCAATAAAAACAGAACTTCTCCCCTTTTCAATATCTTACTCAGTATTTTAACGAGAAACAAATGGTTGATTGAAAATGAAGTATTTAAGGTTATTATGTAATCAATTATGTGTTTGCATCATTTTTATCGTATTTATAATGAATTTATACCCATTGACTGAAAATTCACAAAAACATGGAAAAACGGCAAAATATTGCCTAATTCGATGACATTTTGTTTAAATCACATAAAGGAAAAGGGGATAATAAACGTCAAAATATTGCTAAATTCGATGATTTTTCGTACGAAACAAAATGCAAGAAAACTTGCTTAAAATGCAATATTATGCGAAATTCTGAGATTTGAAGGCCAAATCACATATCGTGATACTACATGAAATAGTATCAAAATATTGGCAAAAATGAATATATTTACGTAATATCAATCTACATGAAAAACGTGAAAAAATCTCTATATAACCATATTTGAGGATTTTAACTTCAAATCATAGAGCGAGGTTTCGTATTATTTAGATGCAAGAAAAGACATATGACAATGTTGTTTCCAATACAAACGATAAAAATCAATGTGTTTTCATTAGAATTAACTAAAATGTTCCTGATTTACCGTTTATTATACCGATGGAAGATGTACACGAAAACCGCTCTATTCCGGCTGAAACGTCGATATATGCAATAAAAACAAAACTTCTCCCCTTTTCAATATCTTACACAGTATTTTAACGAGAAACAAATAGTTGATTGAAAATGAAGTATTTAAGGGTATTATCTAATCAATTATGTATTTGCATCATTTTTATCGTATATATAATGAATTAATACCAATAAACTGAAAATTCACAAAAACGTGAAAAAACGGCAAAATATTGAATAATTCGATGATATTTTGTTTAAATCACACAAAGGAAAAGGAGATGATAAACGTCAAAATATTGCTAAATTCGATGATTTTTCGTACGAAACAAAATGCAAAAAAAACTTGTTTAAAATGCAATATTATGCGAAATTCTGAGATTTGAAGGCCAAATCACATATCGTGATACTACATGAAATAGTATCGAAATATTGGTAAAAATGAATATATTTACGTAGTATCAAAATACATGAAAAACGTGAAAAAAGTCACTATTTTACCATATTTGAGGATTTTAACTTCAAATCGTAGAGCGTGGTTTCGTATTATTTAGATCCAAGAAAAGACATATGACAATGTTGTTTCCAATACAAACGATAAAAATCAATGTGTTTTCATTAGAATTAACTAAAATGTTCCTGATTTTCCGTTAATATTACCGATGGAAGATGTACACCAAAACCGCTCTATTCCGGCTGAAACGTCGATATATGCAATAAAAACAGAACTTCTCCCCTTTTCAATATCATACTCAGTATTTTAACGAGAAACAAATAATTGATTGAAAATGAAGTATTCAAGGTTATTATCTAATCAATTATGTGTTTGCATCATTTTTATCGTATATATAATGAATTAATACCAATAAACTGAAAATTCACAAAAACGTGGAAAAACGGCAAAATATTGCCTAATTCGATGATATTTTGTTTAAATCACATAAAGGAAAAGAGGATGATAAACGTCAATATATTGCTAAATTCGATGATTTTTCGAACGAAACAAAATGCAAGAAAACTTGCTTAAAATGCAATATTATGCGAAATTCTGAGATTTGAAGGCCACATCACATATCGTGATACTACATGAAATAGTATCGAAATATTGGTAAAAATTAATATATTTACGTAATATCAAACTACATGAAAAACGTGATAAAAGTCACTATTTAACCATATTTGAGGATTTTAACTTCAAATCATAGAGCGAGGTTTCGTATTATTTAGATCCAAGAAAAGACATATGACAATGTTGTTTCCAATACAAATGATAAAAATCAATATGTTTTCATTAGAATTAACTAAAACGTTCCTGATTTTCCGTTTGTATTACCGATGGAAGATATGCACGAAAACTGCTCTAATCCGGCTGAAACGTCGATATAAGCAATAAAAACAGAACTTCTCCCCTTTTCAATATCTTACTCAGTATTTTAACGAGAAACAAATAATTGATTGAAAATGAAGTATTTAAGGTTATTATCTTATCAATTATGTGTTTGCATCATTTTTATCGTATTTATAATGAATTTATACCCATTGACTGAAAATTCACAAAAACATGGAAAAACGGCAAAATATTGCCTAATTCGATGACATTTTGTTTAAATCACATAAAGGAAAAGGGGATAATAAACGTCAAAATATTGCTAAATTCGATGATTTTTCGTACGAAACAAAATGCAAGAAAACTTGCTTAAAATGCAATATTATGCGAAATTCTGAGATTTGAAGGCCAAATCACATATCGTGATACTACATGAAATAGTATCAAAATATTGGCAAAAATGAATATATTTACGTAATATCAATCTACATGAAAAACGTGAAAAAATCTCTATATAACCATATTTGAGGATTTTAACTTCAAATCATAGAGCGAGGTTTCGTATTATTTAGATGCAAGAAAAGACATATGACAATGTTGTTTCCAATACAAACGATAAAAATCAATGTGTTTTCATTAGAATTAACTAAAATGTTCCTGATTTACCGTTTATTATACCGATGGAAGATGTACACGAAAACCGCTCTATTCCGGCTGAAACGTCGATATATGCAATAAAAACAAAACTTCTCCCCTTTTCAATATCTTACACAGTATTTTAACGAGAAACAAATAGTTGATTGAAAATGAAGTATTTAAGGGTATTATCTAATCAATTATGTATTTGCATCATTTTTATCGTATATATAATGAATTAATACCAATAAACTGAAAATTCACAAAAACGTGAAAAAACGGCAAAATATTGAATAATTCGATGATATTTTGTTTAAATCACACAAAGGAAAAGGAGATGATAAACGTCAAAATATTGCTAAATTCGATGATTTTTCGTACGAAACAAAATGCAAAAAAAACTTGTTTAAAATGCAATATTATGCGAAATTCTGAGATTTGAAGGCCAAATCACATATCGTGATACTACATGAAATAGTATCGAAATATTGGTAAAAATGAATATATTTACGTAGTATCAAAATACATGAAAAACGTGAAAAAAGTCACTATTTTACCATATTTGAGGATTTTAACTTCAAATCGTAGAGCGTGGTTTCGTATTATTTAGATCCAAGAAAAGACATATGACAATGTTGTTTCCAATACAAACGATAAAAATCAATGTGTTTTCATTAGAATTAACTAAAATGTTCCTGATTTTCCGTTAATATTACCGATGGAAGATGTACACCAAAACCGCTCTATTCCGGCTGAAACGTCGATATATGCAATAAAAACAGAACTTCTCCCCTTTTCAATATCATACTCAGTATTTTAACGAGAAACAAATAATTGATTGAAAATGAAGTATTCAAGGTTATTATCTAATCAATTATGTGTTTGCATCATTTTTATCGTATATATAATGAATTAATACCAATAAACTGAAAATTCACAAAAACGTGGAAAAACGGCAAAATATTGCCTAATTCGATGATATTTTGTTTAAATCACATAAAGGAAAAGAGGATGATAAACGTCAATATATTGCTAAATTCGATGATTTTTCGAACGAAACAAAATGCAAGAAAACTTGCTTAAAATGCAATATTATGCGAAATTCTGAGATTTGAAGGCCACATCACATATCGTGATACTACATGAAATAGTATCGAAATATTGGTAAAAATTAATATATTTACGTAATATCAAACTACATGAAAAACGTGATAAAAGTCACTATTTAACCATATTTGAGGATTTTAACTTCAAATCATAGAGCGAGGTTTCGTATTATTTAGATCCAAGAAAAGACATATGACAATGTTGTTTCCAATACAAATGATAAAAATCAATATGTTTTCATTAGAATTAACTAAAACGTTCCTGATTTTCCGTTTGTATTACCGATGGAAGATATGCACGAAAACTGCTCTAATCCGGCTGAAACGTCGATATAAGCAATAAAAACAGAACTTCTCCCCTTTTCAATATCTTACTCAGTATTTTAACGAGAAACAAATAATTGATTGAAAATGAAGTATTTAAGGTTATTATCTTATCAATTATGTGTTTGCATCATTTTTATCGTATTTATAATGAATTTATACCCATTGACTGAAAATTCACAAAAACATGGAAAAACGGCAAAATATTGCCTAATTCGATGACATTTTGTTTAAATCACATAAAGGAAAAGGGGATAATAAACGTCAAAATATTGCTAAATTCGATGATTTTTCGTACGAAACAAAATGCAAGAAAACTTGCTTAAAATGCAATATTATGCGAAATTCTGAGATTTGAAGGCCAAATCACATATCGTGATACTACATGAAATAGTATCAAAATATTGGCAAAAATGAATATATTTACGTAATATCAATCTACATGAAAAACGTGAAAAAATCTCTATATAACCATATTTGAGGATTTTAACTTCAAATCATAGAGCGAGGTTTCGTATTATTTAGATGCAAGAAAAGACATATGACAATGTTGTTTCCAATACAAACGATAAAAATCAATGTGTTTTCATTAGAATTAACTAAAATGTTCCTGATTTACCGTTTATTATACCGATGGAAGATGTACACGAAAACCGCTCTATTCCGGCTGAAACGTCGATATATGCAATAAAAACAAAACTTCTCCCCTTTTCAATATCTTACACAGTATTTTAACGAGAAACAAATAGTTGATTGAAAATGAAGTATTTAAGGGTATTATCTAATCAATTATGTATTTGCATCATTTTTATCGTATATATAATGAATTAATACCAATAAACTGAAAATTCACAAAAACGTGAAAAAACGGCAAAATATTGAATAATTCGATGATATTTTGTTTAAATCACACAAAGGAAAAGGAGATGATAAACGTCAAAATATTGCTAAATTCGATGATTTTTCGTACGAAACAAAATGCAAAAAAAACTTGTTTAAAATGCAATATTATGCGAAATTCTGAGATTTGAAGGCCAAATCACATATCGTGATACTACATGAAATAGTATCGAAATATTGGTAAAAATGAATATATTTACGTAGTATCAAAATACATGAAAAACGTGAAAAAAGTCACTATTTTACCATATTTGAGGATTTTAACTTCAAATCGTAGAGCGTGGTTTCGTATTATTTAGATCCAAGAAAAGACATATGACAATGTTGTTTCCAATACAAACGATAAAAATCAATGTGTTTTCATTAGAATTAACTAAAATGTTCCTGATTTTCCGTTAATATTACCGATGGAAGATGTACACCAAAACCGCTCTATTCCGGCTGAAACGTCGATATATGCAATAAAAACAGAACTTCTCCCCTTTTCAATATCATACTCAGTATTTTAACGAGAAACAAATAATTGATTGAAAATGAAGTATTCAAGGTTATTATCTAATCAATTATGTGTTTGCATCATTTTTATCGTATATATAATGAATTAATACCAATAAACTGAAAATTCACAAAAACGTGGAAAAACGGCAAAATATTGCCTAATTCGATGATATTTTGTTTAAATCACATAAAGGAAAAGAGGATGATAAACGTCAATATATTGCTAAATTCGATGATTTTTCGAACGAAACAAAATGCAAGAAAACTTGCTTAAAATGCAATATTGTGCGAAATTCTGAGATTTGAAGGCCACATCACATATCGTGATACTACATGAAATAGTATCGAAATATTGGTAAAAATTAATATATTTACGTAATATCAAACTACATGAAAAACGTGATAAAAGTCACTATTTAACCATATTTGAGGATTTTAACTTCAAATCATAGAGCGAGGTTTCGTATTATTTAGATCCAAGAAAAGACATATGACAATGTTGTTTCCAATACAAATGATAAAAATCAATATGTTTTCATTAGAATTAACTAAAACGTTCCTGATTTTCCGTTTGTATTACCGATGGAAGATATGCACGAAAACTGCTCTAATCCGGCTGAAACGTCGATATAAGCAATAAAAACAGAACTTCTCCCCTTTTCAATATCTTACTCAGTATTTTAACGAGAAACAAATAATTGATTGAAAATGAAGTATTTAAGGTTATTATCTTATCAATTATGTGTTTGCATCATTTTTATCGTATTTATAATGAATTTATACCCATTGACTGAAAATTCACAAAAACATGGAAAAACGGCAAAATATTGCCTAATTCGATGACATTTTGTTTAAATCACATAAAGGAAAAGGGGATAATAAACGTCAAAATATTGCTAAATTCGATTTTTCGTACAAAACAAAATGCAAGAAAACTTGCTTAAAATGCAATATTATGCGAAATTCTGAGATTTGAAGGCCAAATCACATATCGTGATACTACATGAAATAGTATCAAAATATTGGCAAAAATGAATATATTTACGTAATATCAATCTACATGAAAAACGTGAAAAAATCTCTATATAACCATATTTGAGGATTTTAACTTCAAATCATAGAGCGAGGTTTCGTATTATTTAGATGCAAGAAAAGACATATGACAATGTTGTTTCCAATACAAACGATAAAAATCAATGTGTTTTCATTAGAATTAACTAAAATGTTCCTGATTTACCGTTTATTATACCGATGGAAGATGTACACGAAAACCGCTCTATTCCGGCTGAAACGTCGATATATGCAATAAAAACAGAACTTCTCCCCTTTTCAATATCTTACACAGTATTTTAACGAGAAACAAATAGTTGATTGAAAATGAAGTATTTAAGGGTATTATCTAATCAATTATGTATTTGCATCATTTTTATCGTATATATAATGAATTAATACCAATAAACTGAAAATTCACAAAAACGTGAAAAAACGGCAAAATATTGAATAATTCGATGATATTTTGTTTAAATCACACAAAGGAAAAGGAGATGATAAACGTCAAAATATTGCTAAATTCGATGATTTTTCGTACGAAACAAAATGCAAAAAAAACTTGTTTAAAATGCAATATTATGCGAAATTCTGAGATTTGAAGGCCAAATCACATATCGTGATACTACATGAAATAGTATCGAAATATTGGTAAAAATGAATATATTTACGTAATATCAAAATACATGAAAAACGTGAAAAAAGTCACTATTTTACCATATTTGAGGATTTTAACTTCAAATCGTAGAGCGTGGTTTCGTATTATTTAGATCCAAGAAAAGACATATGACAATATTGTTTCCAATACAAACGATAAAAATCAATGTGTTTTCATTAGAATTAACTAAAATGTTCCTGATTTTCCGTTAATATTACCGATGGAAGATGTACACCAAACCGCTCTATTCCGGCTGAAACGTCGATATATGCAATAAAAACAGAACTTCTCCCCTTTTCAATATCATACTCAGTATTTTAACGAGAAACAAATAATTGATTGAAAATGAAGTATTCAAGGTTATTATCTAATCAATTATGTGTTTGCATCATTTTTATCGTATATATAATGAATTAATACCAATAAACTGAAAATTCACAAAAACGTGGAAAAACGGCAAAATATTGCCTAATTCGATGATATTTTGTTTAAATCACATAAAGGAAAAGAGGATGATAAACGTCAATATATTGCTAAATTCGATGATTTTTCGAACGAAACAAAATGCAAGAAAACTTGCTTAAAATGCAATATTATGCGAAATTCTGAGATTTGAAGGCCACATCACATATCGTGATACTACATGAAATAGTATCGAAATATTGGTAAAAATTAATATATTTACGTAATATCAAACTACATGAAAAACGTGATAAAAGTCACTATTTAACCATATTTGAGGATTTTAACTTCAAATCATAGAGCGAGGTTTCGTATTATTTAGATCCAAGAAAAGACATATGACAATGTTGTTTCCAATACAAATGATAAAAATCAATATGTTTTCATTAGAATTAACTAAAACGTTCCTGATTTTCCGTTTGTATTACCGATGGAAGATATGCACGAAAACTGCTCTAATCCGGCTGAAACGTCGATATAAGCAATAAAAACAGAACTTCTCCCCTTTTCAATATCTTACTCAGTATTTTAACGAGAAACAAATAATTGATTGAAAATGAAGTATTTAAGGTTATTATCTTATCAATTATGTGTTTGCATCATTTTTATCGTATTTATAATGAATTTATACCCATTGACTGAAAATTCACAAAAACATGGAAAAACGGCAAAATATTGCCTAATTCGATGACATTTTGTTTAAATCACATAAAGGAAAAGGGGATAATAAACGTCAAAATATTGCTAAATTCGATGATTTTTCGTACGAAACAAAATGCAAGAAAACTTGCTTAAAATGCAATATTATGCGAAATTCTGAGATTTGAAGGCCAAATCACATATCGTGATACTACATGAAATAGTATCAAAATATTGGCAAAAATGAATATATTTACGTAATATCAATCTACATGAAAAACGTGAAAAAATCTCTATATAACCATATTTGAGGATTTAAACTTCAAATCATAGAGCGAGGTTTCGTATTATTTAGATGCAAGAAAAGACATATGACAATGTTGTTTCCTATACAAACGATAAAAATCAATGTGTTTTCATTAGAATTAACTAAAATGTTCCTGATTTACCGTTTATTATACCGATGGAAGATGTACACGAAAACCGCTCTATTCCGGCTGAAACGTCGATATATGCAATAAAAACAAAACTTCTCCCCTTTTCAATATCTTACACAGTATTTTAACGAGAAACAAATAGTTGATTGAAAATGAAGTATTTAAGGGTATTATCTAATCAATTATGTATTTGCATCATTTTTATCGTATATATAATGAATTAATACCAATAAACTGAAAATTCACAAAAACGTGAAAAAACGGCAAAATATTGAATAATTCGATGATATTTTGTTTAAATCACACAAAGGAAAAGGAGATGATAAACGTCAAAATATTGCTAAATTCGATGATTTTTCGTACGAAACAAAATGCAAAAAAAACTTGTTTAAAATGCAATATTATGCGAAATTCTGAGATTTGAAGGCCAAATCACATATCGTGATACTACATGAAATAGTATCGAAATATTGGTAAAAATGAATATATTTACGTAGTATCAAAATACATGAAAAACGTGAAAAAAGTCACTATTTTACCATATTTGAGGATTTTAACTTCAAATCGTAGAGCGTGGTTTCGTATTATTTAGATCCAAGAAAAGACATATGACAATGTTGTTTCCAATACAAACGATAAAAATCAATGTGTTTTCATTAGAATTAACTAAAATGTTCCTGATTTTCCGTTAATATTACCGATGGAAGATGTACACCAAAACCGCTCTATTCCGGCTGAAACGTCGATATATGCAATAAAAACAGAACTTCTCCCCTTTTCAATATCATACTCAGTATTTTAACGAGAAACAAATAATTGATTGAAAATGAAGTATTCAAGGTTATTATCTAATCAATTATGTGTTTGCATCATTTTTATCGTATATATAATGAATTAATACCAATAAACTGAAAATTCACAAAAACGTGGAAAAACGGCAAAATATTGCCTAATTCGATGATATTTTGTTTAAATCACATAAAGGAAAAGAGGATGATAAACGTCAATATATTGCTAAATTCGATGATTTTTCGAACGAAACAAAATGCAAGAAAACTTGCTTAAAATGCAATATTATGCGAAATTCTGAGATTTGAAGGCCACATCACATATCGTGATACTACATGAAATAGTATCGAAATATTGGTAAAAATTAATATATTTACGTAATATCAAACTACATGAAAAACGTGATAAAAGTCACTATTTAACCATATTTGAGGATTTTAACTTCAAATCATAGAGCGAGGTTTCGTATTATTTAGATCCAAGAAAAGACATATGACAATGTTGTTTCCAATACAAATGATAAAAATCAATATGTTTTCATTAGAATTAACTAAAACGTTCCTGATTTTCCGTTTGTATTACCGATGGAAGATATGCACGAAAACTGCTCTAATCCGGCTGAAACGTCGATATAAGCAATAAAAACAGAACTTCTCCCCTTTTCAATATCTTACTCAGTATTTTAACGAGAAACAAATAATTGATTGAAAATGAAGTATTTAAGGTTATTATCTTATCAATTATGTGTTTGCATCATTTTTATCGTATTTATAATGAATTTATACCCATTGACTGAAAATTCACAAAAACATGGAAAAACGGCAAAATATTGCCTAATTCGATGACATTTTGTTTAAATCACATAAAGGAAAAGGGGATAATAAACGTCAAAATATTGCTAAATTCGATGATTTTTCGTACGAAACAAAATGCAAGAAAACTTGCTTAAAATGCAATATTATGCGAAATTCTGAGATTTGAAGGCCAAATCACATATCGTGATACTACATGAAATAGTATCAAAATATTGGCAAAAATGAATATATTTACGTAATATCAATCTACATGAAAAACGTGAAAAAATCTCTATATAACCATATTTGAGGATTTTAACTTCAAATCATAGAGCGAGGTTTCGTATTATTTAGATGCAAGAAAAGACATATGACAATGTTGTTTCCAATACAAACGATAAAAATCAATGTGTTTTCATTAGAATTAACTAAAATGTTCCTGATTTACCGTTTATTATACCGATGGAAGATGTACACGAAAACCGCTCTATTCCGGCTGAAACGTCGATATATGCAATAAAAACAAAACTTCTCCCCTTTTCAATATCTTACACAGTATTTTAACGAGAAACAAATAGTTGATTGAAAATGAAGTATTTAAGGGTATTATCTAATCAATTATGTATTTGCATCATTTTTATCGTATATATAATGAATTAATACCAATAAACTGAAAATTCACAAAAACGTGAAAAAACGGCAAAATATTGAATAATTCGATGATATTTTGTTTAAATCACACAAAGGAAAAGGAGATGATAAACGTCAAAATATTGCTAAATTCGATGATTTTTCGTACGAAACAAAATGCAAAAAAAACTTGTTTAAAATGCAATATTATGCGAAATTCTGAGATTTGAAGGCCAAATCACATATCGTGATACTACATGAAATAGTATCGAAATATTGGTAAAAATGAATATATTTACGTAGTATCAAAATACATGAAAAACGTGAAAAAAGTCACTATTTTACCATATTTGAGGATTTTAACTTCAAATCGTAGAGCGTGGTTTCGTATTATTTAGATCCAAGAAAAGACATATGACAATGTTGTTTCCAATACAAACGATAAAAATCAATGTGTTTTCATTAGAATTAACTAAAATGTTCCTGATTTTCCGTTAATATTACCGATGGAAGATGTACACCAAAACCGCTCTATTCCGGCTGAAACGTCGATATATGCAATAAAAACAGAACTTCTCCCCTTTTCAATATCATACTCAGTATTTTAACGAGAAACAAATAATTGATTGAAAATGAAGTATTCAAGGTTATTATCTAATCAATTATGTGTTTGCATCATTTTTATCGTATATATAATGAATTAATACCAATAAACTGAAAATTCACAAAAACGTGGAAAAACGGCAAAATATTGCCTAATTCGATGATATTTTGTTTAAATCACATAAAGGAAAAGAGGATGATAAACGTCAATATATTGCTAAATTCGATGATTTTTCGAACGAAACAAAATGCAAGAAAACTTGCTTAAAATGCAATATTATGCGAAATTCTGAGATTTGAAGGCCACATCACATATCGTGATACTACATGAAATAGTATCGAAATATTGGTAAAAATTAATATATTTACGTAATATCAAACTACATGAAAAACGTGATAAAAGTCACTATTTAACCATATTTGAGGATTTTAACTTCAAATCATAGAGCGAGGTTTCGTATTATTTAGATCCAAGAAAAGACATATGACAATGTTGTTTCCAATACAAATGATAAAAATCAATATGTTTTCATTAGAATTAACTAAAACGTTCCTGATTTTCCGTTTGTATTACCGATGGAAGATATGCACGAAAACTGCTCTAATCCGGCTGAAACGTCGATATAAGCAATAAAAACAGAACTTCTCCCCTTTTCAATATCTTACTCAGTATTTTAACGAGAAACAAATAATTGATTGAAAATGAAGTATTTAAGGTTATTATCTTATCAATTATGTGTTTGCATCATTTTTATCGTATTTATAATGAATTTATACCCATTGACTGAAAATTCACAAAAACATGGAAAAACGGCAAAATATTGCCTAATTCGATGACATTTTGTTTAAATCACATAAAGGAAAAGGGGATAATAAACGTCAAAATATTGCTAAATTCGATGATTTTTCGTACGAAACAAAATGCAAGAAAACTTGCTTAAAATGCAATATTATGCGAAATTCTGAGATTTGAAGGCCAAATCACATATCGTGATACTACATGAAATAGTATCAAAATATTGGCAAAAATGAATATATTTACGTAATATCAATCTACATGAAAAACGTGAAAAAATCTCTATATAACCATATTTGAGGATTTTAACTTCAAATCATAGAGCGAGGTTTCGTATTATTTAGATGCAAGAAAAGACATATGACAATGTTGTTTCCAATACAAACGATAAAAATCAATGTGTTTTCATTAGAATTAACTAAAATGTTCCTGATTTACCGTTTATTATACCGATGGAAGATGTACACGAAAACCGCTCTATTCCGGCTGAAACGTCGATATATGCAATAAAAACAAAACTTCTCCCCTTTTCAATATCTTACACAGTATTTTAACGAGAAACAAATAGTTGATTGAAAATGAAGTATTTAAGGGTATTATCTAATCAATTATGTATTTGCATCATTTTTATCGTATATATAATGAATTAATACCAATAAACTGAAAATTCACAAAAACGTGAAAAAACGGCAAAATATTGAATAATTCGATGATATTTTGTTTAAATCACACAAAGGAAAAGGAGATGATAAACGTCAAAATATTGCTAAATTCGATGATTTTTCGTACGAAACAAAATGCAAAAAAAACTTGTTTAAAATGCAATATTATGCGAAATTCTGAGATTTGAAGGCCAAATCACATATCGTGATACTACATGAAATAGTATCGAAATATTGGTAAAAATGAATATATTTACGTAGTATCAAAATACATGAAAAACGTGAAAAAAGTCACTATTTTACCATATTTGAGGATTTTAACTTCAAATCGTAGAGCGTGGTTTCGTATTATTTAGATCCAAGAAAAGACATATGACAATGTTGTTTCCAATACAAACGATAAAAATCAATGTGTTTTCATTAGAATTAACTAAAATGTTCCTGATTTTCCGTTAATATTACCGATGGAAGATGTACACCAAAACCGCTCTATTCCGGCTGAAACGTCGATATATGCAATAAAAACAGAACTTCTCCCCTTTTCAATATCATACTCAGTATTTTAACGAGAAACAAATAATTGATTGAAAATGAAGTATTCAAGGTTATTATCTAATCAATTATGTGTTTGCATCATTTTTATCGTATATATAATGAATTAATACCAATAAACTGAAAATTCACAAAAACGTGGAAAAACGGCAAAATATTGCCTAATTCGATGATATTTTGTTTAAATCACATAAAGGAAAAGAGGATGATAAACGTCAATATATTGCTAAATTCGATGATTTTTCGAACGAAACAAAATGCAAGAAAACTTGCTTAAAATGCAATATTATGCGAAATTCTGAGATTTGAAGGCCACATCACATATCGTGATACTACATGAAATAGTATCGAAATATTGGTAAAAATTAATATATTTACGTAATATCAAACTACATGAAAAACGTGATAAAAGTCACTATTTAACCATATTTGAGGATTTTAACTTCAAATCATAGAGCGAGGTTTCGTATTATTTAGATCCAAGAAAAGACATATGACAATGTTGTTTCCAATACAAATGATAAAAATCAATATGTTTTCATTAGAATTAACTAAAACGTTCCTGATTTTCCGTTTGTATTACCGATGGAAGATATGCACGAAAACTGCTCTAATCCGGCTGAAACGTCGATATAAGCAATAAAAACAGAACTTCTCCCCTTTTCAATATCTTACTCAGTATTTTAACGAGAAACAAATAATTGATTGAAAATGAAGTATTTAAGGTTATTATCTTATCAATTATGTGTTTGCATCATTTTTATCGTATTTATAATGAATTTATACCCATTGACTGAAAATTCACAAAAACATGGAAAAACGGCAAAATATTGCCTAATTCGATGACATTTTGTTTAAATCACATAAAGGAAAAGGGGATAATAAACGTCAAAATATTGCTAAATTCGATTTTTCGTACAAAACAAAATGCAAGAAAACTTGCTTAAAATGCAATATTATGCGAAATTCTGAGATTTGAAGGCCAAATCACATATCGTGATACTACATGAAATAGTATCAAAATATTGGCAAAAATGAATATATTTACGTAATATCAATCTACATGAAAAACGTGAAAAAATCTCTATATAACCATATTTGAGGATTTTAACTTCAAATCATAGAGCGAGGTTTCGTATTATTTAGATCCAAGAAAAGACATATGACAATGTTGTTTCCAATACAAACGATAAAAATCAATGTGTTTTCATTAGAATTAACTAAAATGTTCCTGATTTACCGTTTATTATACCGATGGAAGATGTACACGAAAACCGCTCTATTCCGGCTGAAACGTCGATATATGCAATAAAAACAGAACTTCTCCCCTTTTCAATATCTTACACAGTATTTTAACGAGAAACAAATAGTTGATTGAAAATGAAGTATTTAAGGGTATTATCTAATCAATTATGTATTTGCATCATTTTTATCGTATATATAATGAATTAATACCAATAAACTGAAAATTCACAAAAACGTGAAAAAACGGCAAAATATTGAATAATTCGATGATATTTTGTTTAAATCACACAAAGGAAAAGGAGATGATAAACGTCAAAATATTGTTAAATTCGATGATTTTTCGTACGAAACAAAATGCAAAAAAAACTTGTTTAAAATGCAATATTATGCGAAATTCTGAGATTTGAAGGCCAAATCACATATCGTGATACTACATGAAATAGTATCGAAATATTGGTAAAAATGAATATATTTACGTAATATCAAAATACATGAAAAACGTGAAAAAAGTCACTATTTTACCATATTTGAGGATTTTAACTTCAAATCGTAGAGCGTGGTTTCGTATTATTTAGATCCAAGAAAAGACATATGACAATGTTGTTTCCAATACAAACGATAAAAATCAATGTGTTTTCATTAGAATTAACTAAAATGTTAATGATTTTCCGTTAATATTACCGATGGAAGATGTACACCAAAACCGCTCTATTCCGGCTGAAACGTCGATATATGCAATAAAAACAGAACTTCTCCCCTTTTCAATATCATACTCAGTATTTTAACGAGAAACAAATAATTGATTGAAAATGAAGTATTCAAGGTTATTATCTAATCAATTATGTGTTTGCATCATTTTTATCGTATATATAATGAATTAATACCAATAAACTGAAAATTCACAAAAACGTGGAAAAACGGCAAAATATTGCCTAATTCGATGATATTTTGTTTAAATCACATAAAGGAAAAGAGGATGATAAACGTCAATATATTGCTAAATTCGATGATTTTTCGAACGAAACAAAATGCAAGAAAACTTGCTTAAAATGCAATATTATGCGAAATTCTGAGATTTTAAGGCCACATCACATATCGTGATACTACATGAAATAGTATCGAAATATTGGTAAAAATTAATATATTTACGTAATATCAAACTACATGAAAAACGTGATAAAAGTCACTATTTAACCATATTTGAGGATTTTAACTTCAAATCATAGAGCGAGGTTTCGTATTATTTAGATCCAAGAAAAGACATATGACAATGTTGTTTCCAATACAAATGATAAAAATCAATATGTTTTCATTAGAATTAACTAAAACGTTCCTGATTTTCCGTTTGTATTACCGATGGAAGATATGCACGAAAACTGCTTTAATCCGGCTGAAACGTCGATATAAGCAATAAAAACAGAACTTCTCCCCTTTTCAATATCTTACTCAGTATTTTAACGAGAAACAAATAATTGATTGAAAATGAAGTATTTAAGGTTATTATCTTATCAATTATGTGTTTGCATCATTTTTATCGTATATATAATGAATTTATACCCATTGACTGAAAATTCACAAAAACATGGAAAAACGGCAAAATATTGCCTAATTCGATGACATTTTGTTTAAATCACATAAAGGAAAAGGGGATAATAAACGTCAAAATATTGCTAAATTCGATGATTTTTCGTACGAAACAAAATGCAAGAAAACTTGCTTAAAATGCAATATTATGCGAAATTCTGAGATTTGAAGGCCAAATCACATATCGTGATACTACATGAAATAGTATCAAAATATTGGCAAAAATGAATATATTTACGTAATATCAATCTACATGAAAAACGTGAAAAAATCTCTATATAACCATATTTGAGGATTTTAACTTCAAATCATAGACTGAGGTTTCGTATTATTTAGATCCAAGAAAAGACATATGACAATGTTTTTTCCAATACAAATGATAAAAATCAATGTGTTTTCATTAGAATTAACTAAAATGTTCCTGATTTTCCGTTTATATTACCGATGGAAGATGCTGCATCATTCTCTTGAGCCTCTGCATCCCCCTCTTAAGCTTCTACATCATTCTCATGATCCTCTGCATCACTCTCTTGAGCCTCTGCATCATTCTCTTGAGCCTCTGCATCCCTCTCCTAACCCTCTATATCATTCTCTTGAGCC
Organism: Procambarus clarkii; assembly: GCF_040958095.1. Lineage (NCBI taxonomy): Eukaryota > Metazoa > Arthropoda > Malacostraca > Decapoda > Cambaridae > Procambarus > Procambarus clarkii. The sequence goes on along the minus strand of NC_091165.1, from coordinate 845,905 downwards.
TCTGCATCCCTCTCTTGAGCCTCTGCATCACTCTCAAGTGCCTCTGCATCTTTCTCTTGTGCCTCTGCATCACTCACTTTAGCCTCTGCATCCCTCTCTTGAGCATCTGCATCACTCTCGTGATCCTCTGCATCACTCTTCTGAGCCTCTGCATCATTCTCTTGAGCCTCTGCATCCCTCTTCTAAGCCTCTGCATCACACTCTTAAGCCTCTGAATCACTCTCTTGAGCCTCTCCATCCCTCTCTTGAGCCTCTGCATCGCTCTCTTAAGCCTCTGCATCACTCTCGTAAGCATCTGAATCACTCTCTTGAGCTTCTGCATCCCTCTCTTGAGCCTCTGCATCACTCTCTTGAGATTCTGCATCACTTTCTTGAGCCTCTACATCCCTTTCTTGAGCCTCTGCATCCCTCTCTTAAGCCTCTGCATCACTCTCTTGAGCCTCTGCATAACTCTCTTGAGCCTCTGCATCACTCGCTTGAGCCTCTGCATCCCTCTCTTAAGCCTCACATAAAGGAAAAAATCACATAAAGGAAAAGGGGATGATAAACGTCAATATATTGCTAAATTCGATGATGTTTAGTACGAAACAAAATGCAAGAAAACATGCTTAAAATGCAATATTATGCGAAATTCTGAGATTTGAAGGCCACATCACATATCGTGATACTACATGAAATAGTATCGAAATATTGGTAAAAATGAATATATTTACGTAATATCAAACTACATGAAAAACGTGAAAAAAGTCACTATTTAACCATATTTGAGGATTTTAACTTCAAATCATAGACTGAGGTTTCGTATTATTTAGATCCAAGAAAAGACATATGACAATGTTTTTTCCAATACAAATGATAAAAATCAATGTGTTTTCATTAGAATTAACTAAAATGTTCCTGATTTTCCGTTTATATTACCGATGGAAGATGCTGCATCATTCTCTTGAGCCTCTGCATCATTCTCTTGAGCCTCTGCATCCCTATCCTAACCCTCTACATCATTCTCTTGAGCCTCTGCATCCCTCTCTTGAGCCTCTGCATCACTCTCAAGTGCCTCTGCATCTTTCTCTTGTGCCTCTGCATCACTCACTTTAGCCTCTGCATCCCTCTCTTGAGCCTCTGCATCACTCTCGTGATCCTCTGCATCACTCTTCTGAGCCTCGGCATCATTCTCTTGAGCCTCTGCATCCCTCTTCTAAGCCTCTGTTTCACACTCTTAAGCCTCTGAATCACTCTCTTGAGCCTCTCCATCCCTCTCTTGAGCCTCTGCATCGCTCTCTTAAGCCTCTGCATCACTCTCGTAAGCATCTGAATCACTCTCTTGAGCTTCTGCATCCCTCTCTTGAGCCTCTGCATCACTCTCTTGAGATTCTGCATCACTTTCTTGAGCCTCTACATCCCTTTCTTGAGCCTCTGCATCCCTCTCTTAAGCCTCTGCATCACTCTCTTGAGCCTCTGCATAACTCTCTTGAGCCTCTGCATCACTCGCTTGATCCTCTGCATCCCTCTCTTAAGCCTCACATAAAGGAAAAAATCACATAAAGGAAAAGGGGATGATAAACGTCAATATATTGCTAAATTCGATGATGTTTAGTACGAAACAAAATGCAAGAAAACTTGCTTAAAATGCAATATTATGCAAAAATCTGAGATATGAAGGCCAAATCACATATCGTGATACTACATGAAATAGTATCGAAATATTGGTAAAAATGAATATATTTACGTAATATCAAACTACATGAAAAACGTGAAAAAAGTCACTCTTATTCCAAATTTGTGGATTTTAACTTCGAATCATAAAGCGAGGTTTCGTAATATTTAGATTGAAGAAAAGACATATGACAATGTTGTTTCCAATACAAACGATAAAAATCAATGTGTTTTCATTAGAATTAACTAAAATGTTCCTGATTTTCCGTTTATATTACCGATGGAAGATGCTGCATCACTCTCTTGAGCCTCTTCATCATTCTCTTGAGCCTCTGCATCCCTCTCCTAACCCTCTATATCATTCTCTTGAGCCTCTGCATCCCTCTCTTGAGCCTCTGCATCACTCTCAAGTGCCTCTGCATCTTTCTCTTGTGCCTCTGCATCACTCACTTTAGCCTCTGCATCCCTCTCTTGAGCATCTGCATCACTCTCGTGATCCTCTGCATCACTCTTCTGAGCCTCTGCATCATTCTCTTGAGCCTCTGCATCCCTCTTCTAAGCCTCTGCATCACACTCTTAAGCCTCTGAATCACTCTCTTGAGCCTCTCCATCCCTCTCTTGAGCCTCTGCATCGCTCTCTTAAGCCTCTGCATCACTCTCGTAAGCATCTGAATCACTCTCTTGAGCTTCTGCATCCCTCTCTTGAGCCTCTGCATCACTCCCTTGAGATTCTGCATCACTTTCTTGAGCCTCTACATCCCTTTCTTGAGCCTCTGCATCCCTCTCTTAAGCCTCTGCATCACTCTCTTGAGCCTCTGCATAACTCTCTTGAGCCTCTGCATCACTCGCTTGAGCCTCTGCATCCCTCTCTTAAGCCTCACATAAAGGAAAAATTAACATAAAGGAAAAGGGGGATGATAAACGTCAATATATTGCTAAATTCGATGATGTTTAGTACGAAACAAAATGCAAGAAAACTTGCTTAAAATGCAATATTATGCAAAAATCTGAGATATGAAGGCCAAATCACATATCGTGATACTACATGAAATAGTATCGAAATATTGGTAAAAATGAATATATTTACGTAATATCAAACTTCATAAAAAACGTGAAAAAAGTCACTCTTATTCCAAATTTGTGGATTTTAACTTCGAATCATAAAGCGAGGTTTCGTATTATTTAGATTGAAGAAAAGACATATGACAATGTTGTTTCCAATACAAACGATAAAAATCAATGTGTTTTCATTAGAATTAACTAAAATGTTCCTGATTTTCCGTTAATATTACCGATGGAAGATGTACACCAAAACCGCTCTATTCCGGCTGAAACGTCGATATATGCAATAAAAACAGAACTTCTCCCCTTTTCAATATCATACTCAGTATTTTAACGAGAAACAAATAATTGATTGAAAATGAAGTATTCAAGGATATTATCTAATCAATTATGTGTTTGCATCATTTTTATCGTATATATAATGAATTAAAAATCACATAAAGGAAAAGAGGATGATAAACGTCAATATATTGCTAAATTCGATGATTTTTCGAACGAAACAAAATGCAAGAAAACTTGCTTAAATGCAATATTATGCGAAATTCTGAGATTTGAAGGCCACATCACATATCGTGATACTACATGAAATAGTATCGAAATATTGGTAAAAATTAATATATTTACGTAATATCAAACTACATGAAAAACGTGAAAAAAGTCACTATTTAACCATATTTGAGGATTTTAACTTCAAATCATAGACTGAGGTTTCGTATTATTTAGATCCAAGAAAAGACATATGACCATGTTTTTTTCCAATACAAATGATAAAAATCAATGTGTTTTCATTAGAATTAACTAAAATGTTCCTGATTTTCCGTTTATATTACCGATGGAAGATGCTGCATCATTCTCTTGAGCCTCTGCATCCCCCTCTTAAGCTTCTACATCATTCTCATGATCCTCTGCATCACTCTCTTGAGCCTCTGCATCATTCTCTTGAGCCTCTGCATCCCTCTCCTAACCCTCTACATCATTCTCTTGAGCCTCTGCATCCCTCTCTTGAGCCTCTGCATCACTCTCAAGTGCCTCTGCATCTTTCTCTTGTGCCTCTGCATCACTCACTTTAGCCTCTGCATCCCTCTCTTGAGCCTCTGCATCACTCTCGTGATCCTCTGCATCACTCTTCTGAGCCTCTGCATCATTCTCTTGAGCCTCTGCATCCCTCTTCTAAGCCTCTGCATCACACTCTTAAGCCTCTGAATCACTCTCTTGAGCCTCTCCATCCCTCTCTTGAGCCTCTGCATCGCTCTCTTAAGCCTCTGCATCACTCTCGTAAGCATCTGAATCACTCTCTTGAGCTTCTGCATCCCTCTCTTGAGCCTCTGCATCACTCTCTTGAGATTCTGCATCACTTTCTTGAGCCTCTACATCCCTTTCTTGAGCCTCTGCATCCCTCTCTTAAGCCTCTGCATCATTCTCTTGAGCCTCTGCATAACTCTCTTGAGCCTCTGCATCACTCGCTTGAGCCTCTGCATCCCTCTCTTAAGCCTCACATAAAGGAAAAAATCACATAAAGGAAAAGGGGATGATAAACGTCAATATATTGCTAAATTCGATGATGTTTAGTACGAAACAAAATGCAAGAAAACTTGCTTAAAATGCAATATTATGCAAAAATCTGAGATATGAAGGCCAAATCACATATCGTGATACTACATGAAATAGTATCGAAATATTGGTATAAATGAATATATTTACGTAATATCAAACTACATGAAAAACGTGAAAAAAGTCACTCTTATTCCAAATTTGTTGATTTTAACTTCGAATCATAAAGCGAGGTTTCGTATTATTTAGATTGAAGAAAAGACATATGACAATGTTGTTTCCAATACAAACGATAAAAATCAATGTGTTTTCATTAGAATTAACTAAAATGTTCCTGATTTTCCGTTAATATTACCGATGGAAGATGTACACCAAAACCGCTCTATTCCGGCTGAAACGTCGATATATGCAATAAAAACAGAACTTCTCCCCTTTTCAATATCATACTCAGTATTTTAACGAGAAACAAATAATTGATTGAAAATGAAGTATTCAAGGTTATTATCTAATCAATTATGTGTTTGCATCATTTTTATCGTATATATAATGAATTAATACCCATAAACTGAAAATTCACAAAAATGTGGAAAAACGGCAAAATATTGCCTAATTCGATGATATTTTGTTTAAATCACATAAAGGAAAAGAGGATGATAAACGTCAATATATTGCTAAATTCGATGATTTTTCGAACGAAACAAAATGCAAGAAAACTTGCTTAAAATGCAATATTATGCGAAATTCTGAGATTTGAAGGCCACATCACATATCGTGATACTACATGAAATAGTATCGAAATATTGGTAAAAATGAATATATTTACGTAATATCAAACTACATGAAAAACGTGAAAAAAGTCACTATATAACCATATTTGAGGATTTTAACTACAAATCATAGAGCGAGGTTTCGAATTATTTAGATCCATGAAAAGACATGACAATGTTGTTACCAATACAAATGATAAAAATCAATGTGTTTTCATTAGAATTAACTAAAATGTTCCTGATTTTCCGTTTATATTACCAATGGAAGATATACACGAAAACCGCTCTATTCCGGCTGAAACGTCGATATATGCAATAAAAACAGAACATCTCCCCTTTTCAATATCTTACTCAGTATTTTAACGAGAAACAAATGGTTGATTGAAAAAGAAGTATTTAAGGTTATTATGTAATCAATTATGTGTTTGCATCATTTTTATCGTATATATAATGAATTAATACCCATAAACTGAAAATTCACAAAAATGTGGAAAAACGGCAAAATATGGCCTAATTCGATGATATTTTGTTTAAATCACATAAAGGAAAAGGGGATGATAAACGTCAAAATATTGCTAAATTCGATGATTTTTCGTACGAAACAAAATGCAAGAAAACTTGCTTAAAATGCAATATTATGCGAAATTCTGAGATTTGAAAGCCAAATCACATATCGTGATACTACATGAAATAGTATCGAAATATTGGTAAAAATGAATATATTTACGTAATATCAAACTATATGAAAAACGTGAAAAAGTCACTATTTAACCATATTTGAGGATTTTAACTTCAAATCAGCGAGCGAGGTTTCGTATTATTTAGATCCAAGAAAAGACATATGACAATGTTGTTTCCAATACAAACGATAAAAATCAATGTGTTTTCATTAGAATTAACTAAAATGTTCCTGATTTACCGTTTATTATACCGATGGAAGATGTACACGAAAACCGCTCTATTCCGGCTGAAACGTCGATATATGCAATAAAAACAGAACTTCTCCCCTTTTCAATATCTTACACAGTATTTTAACGAGAAACAAATAGTTGATTGAAAATGAAGTATTTAAGGGTATTATCTAATCAATTATGTGTTTGCATCATTTTTATCGTATATATAATGAATAAACACCCATAATCTGAAAATTCACAAAAACGTGGAAAAACGGCCTAATTCGATGATATTTTGTTTAAATCACATAAAGGAAAAGGGGATGATAAACGTCAAAATATTGCTAAATTCGATGATTTTTCGTACGAAACAAAATGCAAGAAAACTTGCTTAAAATGCAATATTATGCAAAATTCTGAGATTTGAAGGCCAAATCACATATCGTGATACTACATGAAATAGTATCGAAATATTGGTAAAAATGAATATATTTACGTAATATCAAACTACATGAAAAACGTGAAAAAGTCACTATTTAACCATATTTAAGGAGTTTAAATTCAAATCATAGAGCGAGGTTTCGTATTATTTAGAACCAAGAAAAGACATATGACAATGTTGTTTCCAATACAAACGATAAAAATCAATGCGTTTTCATTAGAATTAACTAAAATGTTCCTGATTTTCCATTAATATTACCGATGGAAGATATACACGAAAACTGCTCTATTCCGGCTGAAACGTCGATATATGCAATAAAAACAGAACTTCTCCCCTTTTCAATATCTTACTCAGTATTTTAACGAGAAATAAATAGTTGATTGAAAATGAAGTATTTAAGGGTATTATCTAATCAATTATGTGTTTGCATCATTTTTATCGTATATATAATGAATTAATACCCATTGACTGAAAATTCACAAAAACGTGGAAAAACGGCAAAATATTGCCTAATTCGATGACATTTTGTTTAAATCACATAAAGAAAAGGGGATGATAAACGTCAAAATATTGCTAAATTCGAAGATTTTTCGTACGAAACAAATTGGAAGAAAACTTGCTTAAAATGCAATATTATGAGAAATTCTGAGATTTGAAGGCCAAATCACATATCGTGATACTACATGAAATAGTATCGAAATATTGGTAAAAATGAATATATTTACGTAATATCAAACTACATGAAAAACGTGAAAAAGTTACTATTTAACCATATTTGAGGATTTTAACTTCAAATCAGAGAGCGAGGTTTCGTATTATTTAGATCCAAGAAAAGACATATGACAATGTTGTTTCCAATACAAACGATAAAAATCAATGTGTTTTCATTAGAATTAACTAAAATGTTCCTGATTTACCGTTTATTATACCGATGGAAGATGTACACGAAAACCGCTCTATTCCGGCTGAAACGTCGATATATGCAATAAAAACAGAACTTCTCCCCTTTTCAATATCTTACACAGTATTTTAACGAGAAACAAATAGTTGATTGAAAATGAAGTATTTAAGGGTATTATCTAATCAATTATGTATTTGCATCATTTTTATCGTATATATAATGAATTAATACCAATAAACTGAAAATTCACAAAAACGTGAAAAAACGGCAAAATATTGAATAATTCGATGATATTTTGTTTAAATCACACAAAGGAAAAGGAGATGATAAACGTCAAAATATTGCTAAATTCGATGATTTTTCGTACGAAACAAAATGCAAAAAAACTTGTTTAAAATGCAATATTATGCGAAATTCTGAGATTTGAAGGCCAAATCACATATCGTGATACTACATGAAATAGTATCGAAATATTGGTAAAAATGAATATATTTACGTAATATCAAAATACATGAAAAACGTGAAAAAAGTCACTATTTTACCATATTTGAGGATTTTAACTTCAAATCGTAGAGCGTGGTTTCGTATTATTTAGATCCAAGAAAAGACATATGACAATGTTGTTTTCAATACAAACGATAAAAATCAATGTGTTTTCATTAGAATTAACTAAAATGTTCCTGATTTTCCGTTAATATTACCGATGGAAGATGTACACCAAAACCGCTCTATTCCGGCTGAAACGTCGATATATGCAATAAAAACAGAACTTCTCCCCTTTTCAATATCATACTCAGTATTTTAACGAGAAACAAATAATTGATTGAAAATGAAGTATTCAAGGTTATTATCTAATCAATTATGTGTTTGCATCATTTTTATCGTATATATAATGAATTAATACCAATAAACTGAAAATTCACAAAAACGTGGAAAAAACGGCAAAATATTGCCTAATTCGATGATATTTTGTTTAAATCACATAAAGGAAAAGAGGATGATAAACGTCAATATATTGCTAAATTCGATGATTTTTCGAACTAAACAAAATGCAAGAAAACTTGCTTAAAATGCAATATTATGCGAAATTCTGAGATTTGAAGGCCACATCACATATCGTGATACTACATGAAATAGTATCGAAATATTGGTAAAAATTAATATATTTACGTAATATCAAACTACATGAAAAACGTGATAAAAGTCACTATTTAACCATATTTGAGGATTTTAACTTCAAATCATAGAGCGAGGTTTCGTATTATTTAGATCCAAGAAAAGACATATGACAATGTTGTTTCCAATACAAATGATAAAAATCAATATGTTTTCATTAGAATTAACTAAAACGTTCCTGATTTTCCGTTTGTATTACCGATGGAAGATATGCACGAAAACTGCTCTAATCCGGCTGAAACGTCGATATAAGCAATAAAAACAGAACTTCTCCCCTTTTCAATATCATACTCAGTATTTTAACGAGAAACAAATAATTGATTGAAAATGAAGTATTTAAGGTTATTATCTTATCAATTATGTGTTTGCATCATTTTTATCGTATATATAATGAATTTATACCCATTGACTGAAAATTCACAAAAACGCGGAAAAACGGCAAAATATTGCCTAATTCGATGACATTTTGTTTAAATCACATAAAGGAAAAGGGGATAATAAACGTCAAAATATTGCTAAATTCGATGATTTTTCGTACGAAACAAAATGCAAGAAAACTTGCTTAAAATGCAATATTATGCGAAATTCTGAGATTTGAAGGCCAAATCACATATCGTGATACTACTTGAAATAGTATCAAAATATTGGCAAAAATGAATATATTTACGTAATATCAATCTACATGAAAAACGTGAAAAAATCTCTATTTAACCATATTTGAGGATTTTAGCTTCAAATCATAGAGCGAGGTTTCGTATTATTTAGATCCAAGAAAAGACATATGACAATGTTGTTTCCAATACAAACGATAAAAATCAATGTGTTTTCATTAGAATTAACTAAAATGTTAATGATTTTCCGTTAATATTACCGATGGAAGATGTACACGAAAACCGCTCTATTCCGGCTGAAACGTCGATATACGCAATAAAAACAGAACTTCTCCCCTTTTCAATATCATACTCAGTATTTTAACGAAAAACAAATAATTGATTAAAAATGTAGTATTCAAGGTTATTATCTAATCAATTATGTGTTTGCATCATTTTTATCGTATATATAATGAATTAATACCAATAAACTGAAAATTCAAAAAAACGTGGAAAAACGGCAAAATATTGCCTAATTCGATGATATTTTGTTTAAATCACATAAAGGAAAAGGGGATGATAAACGTCAATATATTGCTAAACTCGATGATTTTTCGTACGAAACAAAATGCCAGAAAACTTGCTTAAAATGCAATATTATGCGAAATTCTGATATTTGAAGGCCAAATCACATATCGTGATACGACATGAAATAGTATCGAAATATTGGTAAAAATGAATATATTTACGTAATATCAAACTACATGAAAAACGTGAAAAAAGTCACTATTTAACCATATTTGAGGATTTTAACTTCAAATCATAGACTGAGGTTTCGTATTATTTAGATCCAAGAAAAGACATATGACAATGTTTTTTCCAATACAAATGATAAAAATCAATGTGTTTTCATTAGAATTAACTAAAATGTTCCTGATTTTCCCTTTATATTACCGATGGAAGATGCTGCATCATTCTCTTGAGCCTCTGCATCCCCCTCTTAAGCTTCTACATCATTCTCATGATCCTCTGCATCACTCTCTTGAGCCTCTGCATCATTCTCTTGAGCCTCTGCATCCCTCTCCTAACCCTCTACATCATTCTCTTGAGCCTCTGCATCCCTCTCTTGAGCATCTGCATCACTCTCAAGTGCCTCTGCATCTTTCTCTTGTGCCTAAGCATCACTCACTTTAGCCTCTGCATCCCTCTCTTGAGCCTCTGCATCACTCTTGTGATCCTCTGCATCATTCTTTTGAGCCTCTGCATCATTCTCTTGAGCCTCTGCACCCCTCTCTTAAGGCTCTGCATCACACTCTTAATCCTCTGAATCACTCTCTTGAGCCTCTCCATCCCTCTCTTGAGCCTCTGCATCACTCTCTTAAACCTCTGCATCACTCTCGTAAGCCTCTGAATCACTCTCTTGAGCCTCTGCATCCCTGTCTTGAGCCTCTGCATCACTCCCTTCAACCTCTGCATCCCTCTCTTCAGCCTCTGCATCACTCTCTTGAGATTCTGCATCACGTTCTTGAGCCTCTACATCCTTCTCTTGAGCCTCTGCATCCCTCTTTTAAGCCTCTGCATCACTCTCTTGAGCCTCTGCATAACTCTCTTGAGCCTCTGCATCACTCTCTTGAGCCTCTGCATCCCTCTCTTAAGCCTCTGCATTCCTCTCTTGAGCCTCCGCATCACTCTCAAGAGCCTCTGCATCCCTCTCTTGTGCCTCTGCATCCCTCACTTGAGCCTCTGCATCCCTCTCTTGAGCCTCTGCATCTCTCTCTTGGGCCACTGCATCCCTCTCTTTAGCCTCCGCATCTCTCTTTTAAGCCTCTGCATCACTCCGTTAAGCCTCTGCATCACTCTCTCAAGCCTCTGAATCACTCTCTTAAGCCTCTGCATAACTCTCTTGAGCCTCTGCATCCCTCTCTCAACTCTCTGCATCACACTCTTGAGCCTCTGCATCACCCTCGTAAGCCTCTGCATTACTCTCTTGAGCCTCTGCATCCCTCTCCTAAGCGTCTGCCTCACTCTCTTAAGCCTCTGCATAACTCTCTTGAGTCTCTGCATCCCTCTCTTGAGCCTCTGCATCAATCTTTTCATCCTCTTCATCCCTCTCTTGAGCCTCCGCAACACGCCCGTCAGCCTCTGCATCACTCTAGTAAGCCTCTCAATCACTCTTTCGAGCCTCTGCATCACTCTCTTGATCCTCTGCATCACTCTCTTGAGCCTCTGCATCACTTTCTTGAGCCTCTGCATCACTCTCTAGAGCCTCTGCATCACTCTCTTCAGCCTCTGCATCACTCTCTTAAGCCTCTGCTTCCCTCTCTTGATCCTCTGCATCACTCTCCTGAGCCTCTGCATCACTCTCTTAAGCCTCTGCATTACTCACTTGAGCCTTTGCATCCCTCACCTAAGCATCTGCCTCACTCTCTTAAGCCTCTGCATCACTCTCTTGAGCCTCTGCATCCCTCTCTTGAGCCTCTGCATCAATCTTTTAATTGTCATCATCGCTCTCTTGAGCCTCCGCAACACTCCCTTCAGCCTCTGCATAACTCTAGTAAGCCTCTGAATCACTCTCTCGAGCCTCTGCATCATTCTCATGATCCTCTGCATCACTCTCTTGAGCATCTGCATCACTCTCTTGAGCCTCTGAATCACTCTCTTGAGCCTCTGCATTACTCTCTTGAGCCCCTGCATCCCTCTCTTGAGCCTCTGCATCACTCTCATGAGCCTCTGCATTACCCTTTTAGGCCTCTGCATCCCTCTTTTGAGCCTCTACATCACTTTCTTAAGCCTCTCTCCCGAGCCTCTGCATCACCTTCTTCAGCCTCTGCATTACTCTCTTGAGCCTCTGGATCACTGTCTAAAGCCTCTGCATCTCTCTCTTCAGCCTCTACATACCCTCTATTAAGCCTCTGCATCACTCTCTTAAGCCTCTACATCACTCTATTGAGCTTCTGCATCATTCTCTTGAGCCTCTGCATTCCTCTCTTAAGTTTCTACATCATTCTCTTGATCCTCTGCATCACTCTCTCGAGCCTCTGCATCATTCTCTTGAGCCTCTGCATCCCTCTCCTAGACCTCTACATCATTCTCTTGAGCGTCTGCATCCCTCTCTTGATCCTCTGCGTCACTCTTAAGTGCCTCTGCATCTTTCTCTTGTGCCTCTGCATCACTCACTTTAGCCTCTGCATCCCTCTCTTGAGCCTCTGCATCACTCTCGTGATCCTCTGCATAACTCATTTGAGACACTGCATCATTCTCTTGAGCCTCTGCATCCCTCTCTTAAGCCTCTGCATCACACTCTTAAGTCTCTGAATCACTCTCGTGTGCATCTCCATCCCTCTCTTGAGCCTCTGCATCACTCTCTTAAGCCTCTGCATCACTCTCGTAAGCCTCAGAATCACTCTCTTTAGCCTCTGCATCCCTCTCTTGAGCCTCTGCATTACTCTCTTCAGCCTCTGCATCCCTCTCTTCAGCCTCTGCATCACTCTCTTGAGATTCTGCATCACTTTCTTGGGCCTCTACATCCCTCTCTTGAGCCTTTGCATCCCTCTCCTAAGCCGCTGCATCACTCTCTTGAGCCTCTGAATAACACTCTTGAGCCTCTGCATCCCTCTCTTGATCATCTGCATCTCTCTCGTAACCCTCCGCATCACTCTCTTGAGCCTCTGCATAACTCTCTTGAGCCTCTTCATCACTCTCTAGAGCCTCTGCATCCCTCTCTTGAGCCTCTGCAACACTCTCTTCCGCCTCTGCATCACTCTCCTAAGCCTCTGAATCCCCTCTGTTGAGGCCTCTGCATCACTCTCTCGAGCGTCTGCATCACTCTCTTGATCCTCTGCATCACTCTCTTGAGCCTCTGCATCACTCTCTTGAGCCTCTGCATCACTCTCTTGATCCTCTGCATCACTCTCTTGAGCCTCTGCATCCCTCTCTTGAAGTCCTGCATCTCTCTCATGAGCCTCTGCATCCCTGTCTTCAGCCTTTGCATCACTCTCTTAAGCCTCTGCATCCCTCTCTTGAGCCTCTGCATCACTCTCAAGAGCATTTGCATCCCTCTCTAGTGCCTCTGCATCCCTCACTTGAGACTCTGCATCCCTCTATTGAGCCTCTGCATCTCTCGCTTGGGCCACTGCATCCCTCTCTTGAGCCTCCGCATCTCTCTTTTAAGCCTCTGCATCACACTGTTAAGCCTCTGCATCACTCTCTCAAGCCTCTGAATCACTCTATTGAGCCTCTGCATAACTCTCTTGAGCCCCTGCATCCCTCTCTCAACTCTCTGCATCACTCTCTTGAGCCTCTGCATCACCCTCTTAAGCCTCTGCATTACTCTCTTGAGCCTCTGCATCTCTCTCCTAAGCGTCTGCCTCACTCTCTTAAGCCTCTGCATAACTCTCTTGAGTCTCTGCATCCTTCTCTTGAGCCTCCGCAACACTCCCGTCAGCCTCTGCATCACTCTAGTAAGCCTCTCAATCACTCTCTCGAGCCTCTGCATCACTCTCTTGATCCTCTGCATCACTCTCTTGAACCTCTGCATCACTTTCTTGAGCCTCTGCATCACTCTCTAGAGCCTCTGCATCACTCTCTTCAGCCTCTGCATCACTCTCTTAAGCCTCTGCTTCCCTCTCTTGATCCTCTGCATCACTCTCCTGAGCCTCTGCATCACTCTCTTAAGCCTCTGCATTACTCACTTGAGCCTTTGCCTCCCTCACCTAAGCGTCTGCCTCACTCTCTTAAGCCTCTGCATCACTCTCTTGAGCCTCTGCATCCCTCTCTTGAGCCTCTGCATCAATCTTTTAATTGTCATCATCGCTTTCTTGAGCCTCTGCAACACTCCCTTCAGCCTCTGCATCACTCTAGTAAGCCTCTGAATCACTCTCTCGAGCCTCTGCATCATTCTCATGATCCTCTGCATCACTCTCTTGAGCATCTGTATCACTCTCTTGAGCCTCTGAATCACTCTCTTGAGCCTCTGCATTACTCTCTTGAGCCCCTGCATCCCTCTCTTGAGCCTCTGCATCACTCTCATGAGCCTCTGCATCACCCTTTTAGGCCTCTGCATCCCTCTTTTGAGCCTCTACATCACTTTCTTAAGCCTCTCTCCCGAGCCTCTGCATCACTCTCTTCAGCCTCTGCATTACTCTCTTGAGCCTCTGGATCACTGTCTAAAGCCTCTGCATCTCTCTCTTCAGCCTCTACATCCCCTCTATTAAGACTCTGCATCACTCTCTTAAGCCTCTACATCACTCTATTGAGCTTCTGCATCATTCTCTTGAGCCTCTGCATTCCTCTCTTAAGTTTCTACATCATTCTCTTGATCCTCTGCATCACTCTCTTGAGCCTCTGCATCATTCTCTTGAGCCTCTGCATCCCTCTCCTAGACCTCTACATCATTCTCTTGAGCCTCTGCATCCCTCTCTTGAGCCTCTGCGTCACTCTTAAGTGCCTCTGCATCTTTCTCTTGTGCCTCTGCATCACTCACTTTAGCCTCTGCATCCCTCTCTTGAGCCTCTGCATCACTCTCGTGATCCTCTGCATAACTCATTTGAGACACTGCATCATTCTCTTGAGCCTCTGCATCCCTCTCTTAAGCCTCTGCATCACACTCTTAAGTCTCTGAATCACTCTCGTGTGCCTCTCCATCCCTCTCTTGAGCCTCTGCATCACTCTCTTCAGCCTCTGCATCCCTCTCTTCAGCCTCTGCATCACTCTCTTGAGATTCTGCATCACTTTCTTGGGCCTCTACATTCCTCTCTTGAGCCTTTGCATCCCTCTCCTAAGCCTCTGCATCACTCTCTTGAGCCTCTGAATAACACTCTTGAGCCTCTGCATCACTCTCTTGAGCCTCTGCATACCTCTCCTAAGCCTCTGCAACACTCTCTTCAGCCTCTACATCACTCCATTTAGCCTCTGCATCCCTCTCTTGATCATCTGCATCTCTCTCGTAACCCTCCGCATCACTCTCTTGAGCCACTGCATAACTCTCTTGAGCCTCTGCATCACTCTCTAGAGCCTCTGCATCCCTCTCTTGAGCCTCTGCAACACTCTCTTCCGCCTCTGCATCACTCTCCTAAGCCTCTGAATCCCCTCTGTTGAGGCCTCTGCATCACTCTCTCGAGCCTCTGCATCATTCTCTCGAGCCTCTGCATGACTCTCTTGAGCCTCTGCATCACTCTCTTAAGCCTCTGCATCTCTCTCTTCAGCCTCTGCATCACTCTCTTGATCCTCTGCATCCCTCTCTTGAAGTCCTGCATCTCTCTCATGAGCCTCTGCATCCCTGTCTTCAGCCTTTGCATCACTCTCTTAAGCTTCTGCATACCTCTCTTGAGCCTCTGCATCACTCTCAAGAGCATTTGCATCCCTCTCTTGTGCCTCTGCATCCCTCACTTGAGACTCTGCATCCCTCTATTGAGCCTCTGCATCTGTCGCTAGGGCCACTGCATCCCTCTCTTGAGCCTCCGCATCTCTCTTTTAAGCCTCTGCATCACTCTGTTAAGCCTCTGCATCACTCTCTCAAGCCTCTGAATCACTCTATTGAGCCTCTGCATAACTCTCTTGAGCCCCTGCATCCCTCTCTCAACTCTCTGCATCACTCTCTTGAGCCTCTGCATCACCCTCTTAAGCCTCTGCATTACTCTCTTGAACCTCTGCATCTCTCTCCTAAGCGTCTGCCTCACTCTCTTAAGCCTCTGCATCACTCTCTAGATCCTCTGCATCCCTCTCTTCAGCCTCTGCATCAATCTTTTCTTCCTCTTCATCCCTCTCTTGAGCCTCCTCAACACTCCCTTCAGCCTCTGCATCACTCTAGTAAGCCTCTGAATCACTCTCTCGAGCCTCTGCATCATTCTCTTGATCCTCTGCATCACTCTCTTGAAACTCTGCATCACTCTCTTTAGCCTCTGAATCACTCTCTTGAGCTTCTGCATTACTCTCTTGAGCCCCTGCATTACTCTCTTGAGCTCCTGCATCCCTCTCTTGAGCCTCTGCATCACTCTCTTGAGCCTCTGCATCACCCTTTTAAGCCTCTGCATCCCTCTTTTGAGCCTCTACATCACTTTCTTAAGCCTCTCTCCTGAGCCTCTGCATCACTCTCTTCAGCCTCTGCATTACTCTCTTGAGCCTCTGAATCACTCTCTAAAGCCTCTGCATCTCTCTCTTCATCCTCTACATCCCCTCTATTAAGCCTCTGCATCACTCTCTTAAGCCTCTACATCACTCTATTGAGCTTCTGCATCATTCTCTTGAGCCTCTGCATTCCTCTCTTAAGTTTCTACATCATTCTCTTGATCCTCTGCATCACCCTCTTGAGCCTCTGCGTCATTCTCTTGAGCCTCTGCATCCCTCTCCTAAACCTCTACATCATTCTCTTGAGCCTCTGCATCCATCTCTTGAGCCTCTGCATCACTCTCAAGTGCCTCTGCATCTTTCTCTTGTGCCTCTGCATCACTCACTTTAGCCTCTGCATCCCTCTCTTGAGCCTCTGCATCACTCTCGTGATCCTCTGCATCACTCTTTTGAGCCACTGCATCATTCTCTTGAGCCTGTGCATCCCTCTCTTAAGCCTCTGCATCACACTCTTAAGCCTCTGAATCACTCTCTTGTGCCTCTCCATCCCTCTCTTGAGCCTCTGCATCACTCTCTTAAGCCTCTACATCACTCTCGTAAGCCTCTGAATCACTCTCTTGAGCCTCTGCATCCCTCTCTTCAGCCTCTGCATCACTCTCTTCAGCCTCTGCATCCCTCTCTTCAGCCTCTGCATCACACTCTTGAGATTCTGCATCACTTTCTTGGGCCTCTACATCCCTCTCTTGAGCCTCTGCATCCCTCTCTTAAGCCTCTGCATCACTCTCTTGATCCTCTGCATCACTCTCTTGAGCCTCTGCATCACTCTCTTGAGCCTCTGCATCACTCTCTTGATCCTCTGCATCACTCTCTTGAGCCTCTGCATCCCTCTCTTGAAGTCCTGCATCTCTCTCATGAGCCTCTGCATCCCTCTCTTCAGCCTTTGCATCACTCTCTTAAGCCTCTGCATCCCTCTCTTGAGCCTCTGCATCACTCTCTAAAGCATTTGCATCCCTCTCTTGTGCCTCTGCATCCCTCACTTGAGACTCTGCATCCCTCTCTTGAGCCTCTGCATCTCTCGCTTGGGCCACTGCATCCCTCTCTTGAGCCTCCGCATCTCTCTTTTAAGCCTCTGCATCACTCTGTTAAGCCTCTGCATCACTCTCTCAAGGCCCTGAATCACTCTCTTGAGCCTCTGCATAACCCTCTTGAGCCCCCTGCATCCCTCTCTCAACTCTCTGCATCACTCTCTTGAGCCTCTGCATCACCCTCTTAAGCCTCTGCATTACTCTCTTGAGTCTCGGCATCCCTCTCGTAAGCATCTGCCCCACTCTCTTAAGCCTCTGCATCACTCTCTTGAGCCTCTGCATCCCTCTCTTGAGCCTCTGCATCAATCTTTTCATCCTCTTCATCCCTATCTTGAGCATCCGCAACACTCCCTTCAGCCTCTACATCACTTTCTTGAGCCTCTGAATAACTCTCTTGAGCCTCTGCATCACTCTCTAGAGCCTCTGCATCCCTCTCTTGAGCCTCTGCAACACTCTCTTCCGCCTCTGCATCACTCTCTTAAGCCTCTGAATCCCTCTCTTTAGGCCTCTGCATCAATCTCTCGAGCCTCTGCAGCACTCTCTTGATCCTCTGCATCACTCTCTTGAGCCTCTGCATCACTTTCTTGAGCCTCTGCATCACTCTCAAGAGCCTCTGCATCACTCTCTTCAGCCTCTGCATCACTCTCTTAAGCCTCTGCTTCGCTCTCTTGATCCTCTGCATCACTCTCCTGAGCCTCTGTATCACTCTCTTAAGCCTCTGCATCACTCTCGTAAGCCTCTGAATCACTCTCTTGATCCTCTGCATTACTCTCTTGAGCCCCTGCATCCCTCTCTTGAGCCTCTGCATCACTCTCTTGAGCCTCTGCATCACTCTCTTGAGCCTCTGCATCTCTCTCTTGAAGTCCTGCATCTCTCTCATGAGCCTCTGCATCCCTCTCTTCAGCCTTTGCATCACTCTCTTTAGCCTCTGAATCACTCTCTTGAGCCTCTGCATCCCTCTCTTGAGCCTCTACATCACTCTCAAGAGCATTTGCATCCCTCTCTTGTGCCGAAATATTGGTAAAAATGAATATATTTACGTAATATCAAACTACATGAAAAACGTGAAAAAAGTCACTATTATTCCAAATTTGTGGATTTTAACTTCGAATCATAAAGCGAGGTTTCGTATTATTTATATCGAAGAAAAGACATATGACAATGTTGTTTCCAATACAAATGATAAAAATCAATGTGTATTCATTAGAATTACCTAAAATGTTCTTGATTTTTCGTTTATATTACCGATGGAAGATGTACAAGTAAAACCGCTCTATTTCGGCTGAAACGTCGATATATGCAATAAAAATCGAACTTCTCCCCTTTTCAATATCTTACTCAGTATTTCAACGAGAAACAAATAGATGATTGAAGATGAAGTATTTAATTTTATTATCTAATCAATTACGTGTTTGCATCATTTTTATCGTATATTAAATGAATTAATGACCCTTGAGCCATATTTTGGAGCCAAATTCTGGCTCTCTGCACGTATTTGCAGTTTAAAATTACGACTTTCTACACCGAAAATATGCCAATTACTGAGAGTTGCGATGGGTAACATTTTGCCCAAACCCCCCCTGCAGTTTTCATAATATCTCAAACATCACAAATTGAAAGCTTGAGGCATATTTTGGAGCCAAATTCTGTCTTTCTGCTCGTATTCGCAGTTTAAAATTACGACCTTTTTTACGGAAAATATGCCAATTACTGAAAGCGGCGATGGATCACATTTTGACCCAACCCCTCCATGCAATTTATAAAATATCCAAAACATCCCAAATTCGACGTGGAGCCACATTTTGGAGCCAAATTCTGGCTCTCTGCACGTATTCGCTGTTTGGAATTACGACTTTTTATACCGAAAATATGGCAATTACTCTAAGCGGCGATGGATAACATTTAGCCCACACTTTCCACGCAGTTTTCAAAATATCCTAAAAATCACAAATTTGACGTTTGGGCCATATTTTAGAGCTAAATTCTGGCTCTCTGCACGTATTCGCAGTTTGAAATTACAAATTTTTATTCCAAAATACACCAATTTCTTAGAGCGGCAATGGGTCACATTTTGCCCAAACCCCCCTGCGGTTTGCAAAATATCCCAAACATCCCAAATTCAACCCTTGAGCCATTATTTGGAGCCAAAATTTTTGCTTTCTGCACGTATTCGCAGTTTCATATTACAACTTTTTATACCGAAAATATGTCAATAACTGAATGCGGTGATGGATCACATTTTTCCCAAACCCTCCCTGCAGTTTTCAAAATATCCGAAACATCCCAAATTCGACCCTTGATCCATATTTTGGAGCCAAATTCTGGCTCTCTGCACATATTCGCAGTTTGAAACTACGAATTTTTATACCAAAAGTATGCCAATTACTGAGAGCAGCGATGGGTCACATTTTGCCCAAACCCTCCCTGCAGTTTTTAAAATCTCCCAAACATCCCAAATTCGACCCTTGAGCAATATTTTGGAGCCAAATTCTGTCTTTCTGCTCGTATTCGCAGTTTGAAATTACGACTTTTTATACCGAAAATATGCCAATTACTGAAAGCGGCGAAGGATCACATTTTGCCCAAACCCTCTCTGTAGTTTTCAAAATATCCCAAGCATCCCAAATTCGACCCTTCAGCCATATTTTTTAGCCAAATTCTGGCTCTCTGCACATATTACAAGTTTAAAATTACGACATTTTATACCGAAAATATGCCAATTACCTAAAGCGGCGATGGGTCACATTTTGCCCCCCCCCCACCCCCCACTGCAGTTTTCAAAATATCCCAAACTTCCCAAATTCGACGCTTGAGCCATATTTTGGAGCCAAATTCTAGCTCTCTGCACGGATTCGCAGTTTGAAAATACGAATTTTATTACGAAATTATGCCAATTACTGTGAGAGGCGATGAGTCACATTTTGCCCAAACCCAGCCTGCAGTTTTCAAAATTTCCCAAACTTCCCAAATTCGACGCTTGAGCCATATTTGGGAGCCAAATTCTAGCTCTCTGCACATATTCGCTGTTTAAAAATTACGACTTTTTATACCGAAAATATGCCAATTACTGAGAGCTGCGATGGGTGACATATTGGCCAAACCCCCCTGTAGTTTTCGAAATATCCCAAACATCCCAAATTCGACCCTTGAGCCATATTTTGGAGCCAAATTATGGCTCTGTGCATGTATCCCTCCCCCTATTCCTTCCCCAGTGTTACCCCCCCCCTCTCCATCCCGTCAAATAGAGAAAATGGCGGCGAAAACGCTTTATTTACCCAGCCAAACCGTTCACCTCATTTGGACATGCAAATATTAATTATTACACCCGTTTAAACATTCACATGTCAGTCAGTTAGCCTAAATTCTCCTATATTCATTCATACATGACACTGCAATCATTGCAATTGTTTATAAATAGACACTAACTAACCCTGCTTGCTCCAAATTTTTTTCAGAAGGCAACTCCAGCGTGGCCTAGTCGGATAGAACATGTTCCTAATCCGGATAGACCTGCGTTCGAGCCTGTCGCAACGGATGCAACTACAGGGCGCAGATAGATTTCTGTGATGTCCTCTCCTGTAGGAGAATCAGTTTCGATAGATTCTCTGGATAGCCGAAGATTGATTGACTGCTCCCTTGGAATGTGGGGAAGGGTTGAAATCCGGGGGCCCACGGACGGATACCTGGATGCACTGACCTCGGGCAGGTCTTTCAATTCACCTGGATTTCAGGTGGGGAGAAGGGAGGCAATTTGGGTCGACACAAATGGCTTCCTGGACCCAGAACTCCATGGATACATGTGTCCGTGTATCCTTGGATACATGTCCGTATATCACAGACAAGCATAGATAGTCACACGGGTTGATCACACGGATACATTTCCGTGTGATCCGTGAATCCGTGTGATACGGGATTCGAATTCGATTGAATTCGTGGGTGGGGATAAGGATAAGGGAGGCAATTTGAGGGGACACAAATGGCTTCCTGGACCCAGAACCCCATGGATAACCCTAAACATAATAAGGTTACGAAATCCCATAAGATAAGATACACGGACATACATACGGAAATCCCTAAGATACACGGATAGGTTCGTGTCACAGGTAACAGGGGGACGGAAGGGAGGGAGAAAGAGAGAGAGGGAGGGAGGAAGGGAGAGCTAGGGTATAATTAAATTTCAATTATCAATTTTATTAATTACAATTAAATTAATTTAACTCAATTTAATTGGAGCTAAAAATCTACTTAAGATTTCTTAATTTTAATTTATTAATTTAATTAATTTAATAAGTTTTAATATTAATGAGTTTAAATCTAGGGAGGGAAGGAGGGAGGTTTATTTTCTGTTGTTAGGTTAGCGTATTTTTAACCAACCTAACCAACCTAAACTAACCTAACCTAATATAATCAACTTTTTTTTTTTTAAGTTTATAAACCTTTATAACAATAATGCAAACTATATTAAAGAAAATTATTTAAAAAATTAAACTATATTAAATACAAGTTAAACTTGTTTCTTAACTTGTTCCTTGTTCCTCCCTCTATAAACCTTTAATAACTGTAGGTTAAAAATAATAAGGACATTAACTCCATTAGGCAGGTTAAGGTTACAGGTTATGTTAAGTTTAGGTTTAGGTAAGGTTGGGAAATAAGTCAATGCTTTAAACAACCGACGGCTAAAAGGACAGACTCCAAGATTGATACTCTATCCTGCTGGATCGAGCATTAAATTATTATGCATTAAATTATTAAATTAAATTAAATTATTCAATTTTTAAAATATTAGCATTAAAGCTAAGCATTAAATTGGATCTATGTGTGTACTCACACATAGGTGAGTACACATAACTGAATAACATGTTCCTTCTCGTCTCACAATCGGGGATTCAAGGGTTCGAATCCCGGTCGGACAGGGTTGTAATTGTTAGTAGCGTTTCCTTTCACCCAATGCCTCTATTCACCTAGAAGTATATAGTGAGTTACTTGCATCCTGGTAAGTGAGTGAGGGTTAGTCCTTATTAGTTGGACCTTGTGGGGTAGGTGTTATAAGCCTAACATATGTATATATAAACTGCTTGTTCCACGACTCAGTGATTTTATATGTGTTTACTAAATGATGACTAAGAGAGCATATCTAAGACCTAAAATTTGGCCATTTTAGATTATTTTTACTTTTAAATTATTTGAATTTATGCCAAGGTCATATATGCTTTGAAGAGATATGCTTAGGTTCTTTAATTATCGGAGGGTTGGTGGCATTTGCATGCAATTTGTGCGAGATCAATAGCATCCCAACATTTCCATTTTGGAGAAACACTCCATGTGTTGTTGGTTTGACTAAATAGTTGCTATTTTGCTATTAGTTACTATTATTCCAAATTTGTGGATTTTAACTTCGAATCATAAAGCGAGGTTTCGTATTATTTAGATCCAAGAAAAGACATATGACAATGTTGTTTCCAATACAAATGATAAAAATAAATGTGTTTTCATTAGAATTAACTAAAATGTTCCTGATTTTCCGTTTATATTACCGATGGAAGAGGGACACGTAAAACCGCTCTATTCCGGCTGAAACGTCGATCTATTAAGCCTCTGCATCACTCTCTTGAGCCTTTGCATCACTCTCTTGAGCCTCTGCATCCCTCTCTTAAGCCTCTGCAACACTCTCTTCAGCCTCTGTATCACTCTCTTTAGCCTCAGCATCCCTCTCTTGAGTATCTGCATCCCTCTCTTCAGCCTCTGCAACACTCTCTTCAGCCTCTGCATCACTCTCTTGAGCCTTTGTATCACTCTTTTGAGCCTCTGCATCCCTCTCTTAAGGCGCTGCAACACTCTCTCCAACCTCTGCAGCACTCTCGTAAGCCTCTGCATCCCTTTTTGGAGCCTATGCATCACTTTCTTAAGCCTCTGCATCCCTTTCTTGAGCCTCTGCATCACTCTCTTGAACTCCTGCATCCCTCTCATGAGCCTCTGCATCCCTCTCCTGAGCCTTTGCATCACTCTCTTAAGCCTCTGCATCACTCTCTTGAGCCTCTGCGTCACTCTCAAGAGCCTATGAATCCCTCTCTTGTGCCTCTGCATCCCTCACTTGAGCCTCTGCATCTCTCTCTTGAGTCCCTGCATCCCTCTCTTGAGCCTCTGCATCAATCTCTTGAGCCTCTGCGTCACTCTGTTGAGCCCCTGCATCCTTCTCTTAAGCCTCTGCATCACTCTCTTAAACCTCTGTATTACTCTCGGAAGCCTCTGAATCACTCTCTTGAGCCTCTACATCCCTCTCTTGAATTCCTGCATCCCTCTCATGAGCCTCTGCATCCCTCTCATGAGCCTCTGCATCCCTCTCTTGAGCCTTTGCATCACTCTCTTAAGCCTCTGCATCCCTCTCTTTAGCCTCTGCATCCCTCTCTTGAGCCTCTGCATCCCTCTCTTGGGCCTCTACATCCCTCTCTTGAGCTTCTCCATCCCTCTCTTAAGCCTCTGCATCACTCTCTTAAGCCTTTGCATCTCTCTCTTCAGCATCTGCATCACTCCCTTGAGCCTCTGCATCACTCTCTTAAGCCTCTGCATGCCTCTCTTCATCCTCTGCATCACTCTCTTGACCCTCTGCATCATTCTCTTGAGCCTCTGCATCCCTCTCTTAAGCCTCTACATCATTCTCTTGAGCCTCTGCATCACTCTCTTGAGCCTTTGCATCACTCTCTTAAGCCTCTGCATCTCTCTCTTCAGAATCTGCATCACCCTCTTGAGCCTCTGCATCCCTCTCCTAAGCCTCTGCATCACTTACTTAAGCCTCTGCATCACTCTCTTGAGCCTCTGCATCCCTCTCTTGAGCCTCTGCATCATTCTCCTAAGCCTCTGCATCACTCTTTTGAACTTCTGCATCACTCTCTTGAGCCTCTGCATCCCTCTCTTAAACCTCTGCATCACTCTCTTTAGCCTCTGCATCACTCATGTGAGCCTCTGCATCAGTCTCTTGAGCCTCTCCATCACTCTCTTAAGCCTCTGCATCACTCTCTTGAGCCCCTGCATCACTCACTTGAGCCTCTGCATCACTCTCCTGAGCCTCTGCATCCCTTTCTTGAGCCTCTGCATCATTCTCCTAAGCCTCTCCATCCCTCACTTGAGCCTCTGCACCCCTCTCATGAGCCTCTGCATGTAACGGTTCTCCAATGTAACGGTTCTATTGTTACGTAAAGTATGGTGACAAATAAATACAGACACTAAGATACTATATATATATTTGGTCGAATATACAGAAGTACACAGGTGATACTTTGGTGTGAGTTGAGCGCACTGAGCGTCGGTACAGTATCTCGCAAGTGTCTGCTCTAGACCACACTTGAAAGTAGACTCTGGTTAATGTTTGCTATTGCTGCTTATATGCTCTTGAGCCTTTGCATCACTCTCTTAAGCCTCTGCATCCCTTTCTTGAGCCTTTGCATCACTCTTTGGAGTCTCTGCATCCCTCTCTTAAGCCTATGCATCCCCTGTCTTGAGCCTCTGCATCACTCTCTTGAGCCTTTGCATCACTCTCTTGAGCTGCTGCATCATTCTCACATGCCTCTCCAAAACTCTCTTCAGCCTCTGCATCACTCTCTTCAGCCTCTGCATCCCTCTCTTAAGCCTCTGCATCACTCACTTAAGCCTCTTCATCACTCTCTTCAGCCTCTGCATCCCTCTCTTGAACCTCTGCACCATTCTCCTAAGCCTCTGCATCACTCTATTGAGCCTCTGCATCACTCTCTTGAGCCTCTGCATCTCTCTCTTTATCCTCTGCATCACTCTCTTAAGCCTCTGCATCCCTCTCTTGAGCCTCTGAATCCCTCTTTTGAGCCTCTGCACCACTCTCACGAGCTTCTGCATCATTTTTTTCATCCTCTGCATCCCACTCTTCAGCATCTGCATCACTCTCTTGGGCCCCTGCATCCCTCTCTTCAGCCTCTGCATCACTTTCTTGAGGCTCTGCATTACCCTCTTAAGCCTCTGCATCCCTCTCTTGAGCCTCTGCAACATTCTCTTCAGCCTCTGCATCACTCTCTTAACCCAGCAAACAATTTTAGGTTGCCACAACATATCTGGAAAGTATTTGAAAGTATTGGAAATGTTTGTTTTATCATATCAGATACG
This sequence comes from Procambarus clarkii, assembly GCF_040958095.1. Taxonomy (NCBI): domain Eukaryota; kingdom Metazoa; phylum Arthropoda; class Malacostraca; order Decapoda; family Cambaridae; genus Procambarus; species Procambarus clarkii. Next base: position 820,593 of record NC_091165.1, on the reverse strand, counting down.
ATATTGTGTGTGGACTTAAATAGGTTTCCAAAACTTATAACCAAGACATATGTATCTAACACTAATTTGAGATGTTGTGGCAACTTACACTCCTAACAAGAGTCATTCATAATCCATTCATACACCAATATGAATCTCTTGTGAAAGGTTTGAGCCTTATCTGAACCCTTTTCACATCTTTGTGTTTAAAGTTAAATTTCTTGAAATTAAATTATATTATTTTATATTATATTATATTATTTTTATTATATTTTATTTTATAATTTATTATTATTTTTCTTATATTTTTTTATATTATATTAGTGTTTTCAATTTAAATATTAAAACCAATTTAAGGGTAAAAAAATCAAATAATTTATATTTCTTTTATTATTTACTAACAAATCAGCAAAAATACAAAAACATATGACCTATATAATTATATATATAATATATATATAAATAATTTATATAATATATATATATATATATATATATATATATATATATATATATATATATTAGTGTAATACATAAGAATGTAGTGTAATAGTATATATATTATATATTATATATTATATATATATATATATATTTATATATAAATAATATATTTATATATAAATAATATATTTATATATAAATAATATATATATATATAAATAATATATATATATATATAAATAATATATATATAAATAATATATATATAAATAATATATATATGATAACCATCTTTGTAACCTATATGTAACTCCCTCTTTGTAAAAAAGTTCAAATAAAGCAAATATATGTGTACATACAAAAGAATGGGGGTGGTAGAAGATAATATTAGTGTTTAGTGAGTGACCACAAGGTCTCCTCTGAATACTTTTTATTTTCTTCTCCGAGGCTATGGGTCCCCAGATTGGCACCAGAGGTCTTCCTCACAAACTTTTTATATATAATATATATATATATAAATAATATATATATAAAGGTAAAACTAGCTAGTTATACGTAGATATATGATAACTAACCAACCCTACCAAACCTAACCTAATAT